>NC_142796.1:64348296-64647165 GCF_049724085.1 Artemia sp. Qi Xiang Cuo
ATGTAACTGTGACACGGTAAACCACAACCAAACACTACTGAAATATTCCAACTCTTGCATTTCAACGAAAGAAATTCAAAATGAACTTTGAAAAATCAAGAAAATGTAATTGTGATCAAGGTAAACCACAACCAAACACTACTGAAATATTCCAACTCTTGCATTTCAACGAAAGAAATTCAAAATGAACTTTGAAAAATCAAGAAAATGTAACTGTGGCAAGGTAAACCACAACCAAACACTACTGAAATATTCCAACTCTTGCATTTCAACGAAATAAATTCAAAATGAACTTTGAAAAATCAAGAAAATGTAACTGTGACAAGGTAAACCACGACCAAACACTACTGAAATAGTCCAACTCTTGCATTTCAACGAAAGAAATTCAAAATGAACTTTGAAAAATCAAGAAAATGTAACTGTGACAATGTAAACCACAACCAAACACTACTGAAATATTCCAACTCTTGCATTTCAACGAAAGAAATTCAAAACGAACTTTGAAAAATCATGAAAATGTAACTGTGCCAAGGTAGACCTTAACCAGACACTACTGAAATATTCTAACTCTTGCATTTCAACGAAAGAAATTCGAAATGAACTTTGAAAAATCAAGAAAATGTAACAGTGACAAGGTAAACCACAAGTAAACACTACTGAAATATTCCAACTCTTGCTTTTCAACGAAAGAAAATCAAAATGAACTTTGAAAAATCAAGAAAATGTAACTGTGACAAGGTAAACCATAACCAAACACTACTAAAATATTTCAACTCTTGCATTTCAACGAAAGATATTCAAAATGAACTTTGAAAAATCAAGAAAATGTAACTGTGACAAGGTAAACCACAACCAAACACTACTGAAATATTCCAACTCTTGCATTTCAATGAAAGAAATTAAAAATGAACTTTGAAAAATCAGGAAAATGTAACTGTGACAATGTAAACCACAACCAAACACTACTGAAATATTCCGACTCTTGCATTTCAACGATAGAAATTAATAATTAACATATAAAAATTATGAAACGTTAAATTTTACAAGGAACAACTAACAAACACGATCTTGAAAACTACAAAATCGTGATTGAAAAAGTTATTAATAAATACGGAGATTTTTAAAATTTAGAAAAATGACCCTGTGGCAAGTTCATAAAAACCAAGACCCAACCGAACTAGTCCAACTCTTACATTTAAAGGAAAAAAATTCGAAATTAACTTAGAAAAATCATGAAAAAGTAACTGTGACAAGGTAAACCACAACCAAACACTACTGAAATATTCCAACTCTTGCATTTCAACGAAAGAAATTCAAAATGAACTTTGAAAAATCAAGAAAATGTAACTGTGACAAGGTAAACCACAACCAAACACTACTGAAATATTCCAACTCTTGCATTTCAACGAAAGAAATTCAAAATGAACTTTGAAAAATCAAGAAAATGTAACTTTGACAAGTTTAACCACAACCAAACACTACTGAAATATACCAACTCTTGCATATCAACGAAAGAAATTCAAGATGAACTGTGAAAAATCAAGAAAATGTAACTGTGACAAGGTAAACCACAACCAAACACTACTGAAATATTCCAACTCTTGCATTTCAACGAAAGAAATTCAAAATGAACTTTGAAAAATAAACAAAATGTAACTGTTAAAAGGTAAAAAACAACCAAACACTAAAGACAAATAACAACAAAGGAAATTCATCTAAAGAAATTCTAAATTAACTTTGAAAAATCAAGATAATGTAACTGTGACACGGTTAACCAAAACCAAACACTACTGAAATATTCCAACTCTTGCATTTCAACGAACGAAATTAAAAATGAACTTTGAAAAATCAAGAAAATGTAACTGTGACAAGGTAAACCACATCCAAACACTACTGAAATATTCCAACTCTTGCATTTCAACGAAAGAAATTCAAAATGAACTCTGTAAAATCAAGAAAATGTAACTGTGACAAGGTAACCCATCACCAAACACTACTGAAATATTCCAACTCTTGCATTTCAACGAAAGAAATTCAAAATGAACTTTGAAAAATCAAGAAAATGTAACTGTGACAAGGTAAACCACATCCAAACACTACTGAAATATTCCAACTCTTGCATTTCATCGAATTAAATCCAATATGTACAAATAAGAATATTTAAAATGTATCTGAGACTTTTTAAAAAACTTCAAACATCTTATTTAATATTCCATCTCTTGAATTTCAACTTACGAACTTATGTATTAATTTTGATAAATAAAGAAAATGTAACTTTGACAAGGTAAACCACAACCAAACACTACTGAAATATTCCAACTCTTGCATTTCAACGAACGAAATTAAAATTGACCTTTTAAAATTCAATAAAATGTAACTGTGACAAGTTAAACCACAACCAAACACTAATGAAATATTCCAACTCTTGCATTTCAACGAAAGAAATTCAAAATTAACTTTGAAAAATCAAGAAAATGTAACTGTGACAATGTAAACCACAACCAAACACTTCTGAAATATTCCAACTCTTGCATTTAAAATAAATAAATTCAAAATTAACTTATGTAACTGTGACACGGTAAACCACAACCAAACACTACTGAAATATTCCAACTCTTGCATTTCAACGAAAGAAATTCAAAATGAACTATGAAAAATCAAGAAAATGTAGTTGTGACCAGGTAAACCACAACAAAACACTACTGAAATATTCCAAATCTTGCATTTCAACGACAGAAATTCAAAATGAACTTTGAAAAATCAAGAAAATGTAACTGTGGCAAGGTAAACCACAACCAAACACTACTGAAATATTCCAACTCTTGCATTTCAACGAAATAAATTCAAAATGAACTTTGAAAAATCAAGAAAATGTAACTGTGACAAGGTAAACCACGACCAAACACTACTGAAATATTCCAACTCTTGCATTTCAACGAAAGAAATTCAAAATGAACTTTGAAAAATCAAGAAAATGTAACTGTGACAATGTAAACCACAACCAAACACTTCTGAAATATTCCAACTCTTGCATTTCAACGAAAGAAATTCAAAACGAACTTTGAAAAATCATGAAAATGTAACTGTGCCAAGGTAGACCTTAACCAGACACTACTGAAATATTCTAACTCTTGCATTTCAACGAAAGAAATTGAAATGAACTTTGAAAAATCAAGAAAATGTAACAGTGACAAGGTAAACCACAAGCAAACACTACTGAAATATTCCAACTCTTGCATTTCAACGAAAGAAATTCAAATTGAACTTTTAAAAATCAATAAAAGGTAAATCTGAGAAGGTAAACCACAACCACACACTACTGAAATATTCCAACTCTTGCATTTCAAAGACAGAAATTAAAAATGAACATTCAAAAATTAAGAAAATGTAACTTAGACAGGGTATAAAAAAACCAAACGCTACTGAAATATTCCAACTCTTGCATTTAGACGAAAGAAATTCAAAATGAACTTTGAAAAATCAAGAAAATGTAACTTTGACAAGGTAAACCACAACCAAACACTACTGAAATATTCCAACTCTTGCATTTCAATGAAAGAAATTCAAAATGAACTTTGAAAAATCAAGAAAATGTAATTGTGACAAGTTAAACCACAACCAAACGCTACTGAAATATTCCAACTCTTGCATTTCAACGAAAGAAATTCAAAATGAACTTTCAAAAATCAAGAAAATGTAACTGTGATAAGGTAAACCACGACCAAACACTACTGAAATATTCCAACTCTTGCATTTCAACGAAAGAAATTCAAAATGAGCTTTGAAAAATCAAGAAAATGTAACTGTGACAAGTTAAACCACAACCACACACTGCTGAAATATTCCAACTCTTGCATATCAACGAAAGAAATTCAAAAGGAACATTGAAAAATCAAGAAAATGTAAATATGTCAAGGAAAACCACACTCAAACACTCCTGAAATATTCCAACCCTTGCATTTCAAGGAAAGAAATTCAAAAAGAACTTTGAAAAATCATGGAAATGTAAATGTGACATGGTAAACCATGACCAGACATTACTGAAATATTCCAACTCTTGCATTTCAACGAAAGAAATTCAAAATGAACTTTGAAAAATCAAGATAATGTAACTGTGACAAGGTAAACCATAACCAGACACTACTGAAATATTCCAACTCTTGCATTTCAACGAAAGAAAATTCAAAATGAACACTGAAAAATCAAGAAAATGTAACTGTGACAAGGTATACCATAACCATAGACTACTGAAATATTCCAACTCTTGCACTTCAATGAAAGAAATTCAAAATGAACTTTGAAAAATCAAGAAAATGTAACTGTGACAAGGTAAACCACAACCAAACACTACTGAAATATTCCAACTCTTGCATTTCAATGAAAGAAATTCAAAATGAACTTTGAAAAATAAAGAAAATGTAACTGAGACAAGGTAAACCACAACCAAACACTACTGAAATATTCCAACTCTTGCATTTCAATGAAAGAAATTCAAAATAAAGTTTGGAAAATCAGGAATATGTAACTGTGACAATGTCAACAACAACCAAATACTACTGAAATATTCAAACTATTGCATTTCAACGAAAGAAATTCAAAATGAACTTTGAAAAATCAAGAAAATGTAACTGTGACATGTTTTAAGAAAATGTAACTGTGACAAGGTAAACCACAACCAAACACTACTGAAATATTCCAACTCTTACATTTCAACGAAAGAAATTCAAAATGAACTTTGAAAAATCAAGAAAATGTAACTGTGATAAGGTAAACCACAACCAAACACTACTGAAATATTCCAACTCTTGCATTTCAACGTAAGAAATTCAAAATGAACGTTGAAAAATCATGAAAATGTAACTGTGACAAGGTATACCATAACCATACACTACTGAAATATTCCAACTCTTGCATTTCAACGAAAGAAATTCAAAATGAACTTTGAAAAATCAAGAAAATGTAACTGTTACAATGTAAACCACAACCAAACACTACTGAAATATTCCAACTCTTGCATTTCAACGAAAGAAATTCAAAATGAACTTTGAAAAATCAAGAAAATGTAACTGTGACAAGGTAAACCACAACCAAACACTACTGAAATATTCCAACTCTTGCATTTCAAAGAAAAAAATTCAAAATAAACTTTGAAAAATCAGGAAAATGTAACTGTGACATGGTAAACCACAACAAAACACTACTGAAATATTCCAACTCTTGCATTTCAACTAAAGAAATTCAAAATGAACTTTGAAAAATCAAGAAAATGTAACTGTGACAAGGTAAACCACAACCAAACACTACTGAAATATTCCAACTCTTGCATTTCAATGAAAAAAATTAAAAATGAACTTTGAAAAATCAGGAAAATGTAACTGTGACAAGGTAAACCACAACCAAACACTACTGAAATATACCAACTATTGCATTTCAATTAGAGAAATACTAAATTAACATTAAAAAATCAATAAAAGTTAACTGAGAAAATGTAAACAAGAACCAAACACCACTGAAATATTCCAACTCTTGAATTTCAATGAAAAAAATTCAAAATACACGTTGAAAAATATGGAAAATTTAACTGTGACAAGGTAAACCACAACCAAACACTACTGAAATATTGCAACTCTTGCATTTCAACGAAAGAAATTCAAAATGAACTGTGAAAAATCAAGAAAATGTAACTGTGACGAGGTAAACCACAACAAAACACTACTGAAATATTCCAACTCTTGCATTTCAACGAAAGAAATTCAAAATGAATTTTGAAAAATCAAGAAAATGTAACTGTAACAAGGTAAACCATAACAAAACACTACTGACATATTCAAACTCTTTCATTTCAACTAAATAAATTAAAAATGAAATTTGAAAAATCAAGAAAATGTAACTGTGACAAGGTAAACCACAACCAAACAATACTGAAATATTCCAACTCTTGCATTTCAACGAAAGAAATTCAAAATGAATTTTGAAAAATCAAGAAAATGTAACTGTAACAAGGTAAACCACAACCAAACACTACTGAAATATACCAACTCTTGCATTACAACAAAAGAAATTCAAATTGAATTTGAAAAATCAATAAAATGTAACTGTGACAAGGTTAACCATAACCAAACACTACTGAAATATTCCAACTCTTGCATTTAAATGAAAGAAATTCAAAATTAACTTTGAAAAATCAAGAAAATGTAACTGTCACAAGGTAAACCACAACCAAACACTAGTGAAATATTCCAACTCTCGCATTTCAACGAAAGAAATTCAAATGAACTTTGAAAAATCAAGAAAATGTAACTGTGACAATGTAAACCACACCCAAACATTTCTGAAATATTCCAACTCTTTTATTTCAAGGAAAGAAATTCAAAATGAACTTTGTAAAATCAAGAAAATGTAACTGTGACAAGGTATACCAGAAACAAACACTACTGAAATATTCCAACTCTTGAATTTCAATGAAAGAAATTAATAATGAACTTTGAAATATCAAGAAATTGTAACTGTGACAAGGTAAACCACAACCAAACACTACTGAAATATTCCAACTCTTGCATTTCAACGAAAGAAATTCTAATTGAACTTTGAAAAATAAAGAAAATGTAACTGTGACAAGGTAAAACAAAACCAAACACTGCTGAAATAGTATAACTTTTGCATTTCGATGAAAGAAATTCAAAATATACTTTGAAAAATCATGAGTGTGTAACTGTGACAATATAAACAACAACCAAACGCTACTGAAATATTCCATCTCTTACATTTAAACGAAAAAAATTAAAAATGAACTTTGAAAAAATCAATAAAATGTAACTTTGACAATTTAATCCACAACAACACACAACTGAAATATTTGAACTATTTCATTTCAACTTAAGAAATTAAAAATGAACTTTGAAAAATCAGGAAAATTTAAGTGTGACAAGGAAAACCATAACCAAACACTCCTGAAATAAAAAAACTATTGCTTTTAAACGGGTGTAGTTAAGTATGAAATTTGTAAAATCTAGAAAATGTAACGGTGACTAGGTAATCCACAACCAAAAGCTACTGAAATATACCAAATCTTGCATTTCAACGAAAAAAATTCAAAATAAACTTTGAAAAATCAAGAAAATGTAACTGTGACAAGGTAAACCACAACCAAACACTACTGAAATATTCCAACTCTTGCATTTCAACGAAAGAAATTCAAAATGAACTGTGAAAAATCAAGAAAATGTAACTGTGACGTGGTAAACCACAACAAAACACTACTGAAATATTCCAACTCTTGCATTTCAACGAAAGAAATTCAAAATGAACTTTGAAAAATCAAGAAAATGTAACTGTGACAATTTAAACCATAACAAAACACTACTGAAATATTCCAACTCTTGCATTTCAACGAAAGAAATTCAAAATGAACTTTGAAAAATCAAGAAAATGTAACTGTGACAAGGTAAACCACAACCAAACACTACTGAAATATTCCAACTCTTGCATTTAAACGAAAGAAATTCAAAATGATCCTTAAAAAATCAAGAAAATGTAACTGTAACAAGGTAAACCAAAACAAAACACTACTGAAATATTCCAACTCTTGCATTTCAACGAAAGAAATTCAAAATGAATTTGAAAAATCAAGAAAATGTAACTGTGACAAGGTAAACCATAACCAAACACTACTGAAATATTCCAACTCTTACATTTCAACGAAATAAATTCAAAATTAACTTTGAAAAATAAATAAAATTTAACTGTGACAAGGTAAACCACAACCAAACACTAGTGAAATATTCCAAATCTCGCATTTCAACGAAAGAAATTCAAATTAACTTTTAAAAATCAAGAAAATGTAACTGTGACAAGGTAAACCACAACCAAACACTACTGAAATATTCCAACTCTTGCATTTCAATGAAAGAAAATCAAAATGAACGTTGAAAAATCAAGAAAATTTAACTGTGACAAGGTAAACCACAACCAAACACTACTGAAATATTCCAACTCTTGCATTTCAACGAAAGAAATTCAAAATGAAGTTTGAAAAATCAGGCCTTTGGGGTGTCGGGGGACCTTTTTTTTGGGGGGGAGGGGCCGGGGGGGAGGGTCGTTCTGTGTCTCAATGCACAAAAAAAATATTAAAAAATGGGGAAGGGAAGGGGAGGGGAGGAGGGGAGGGGGAGGGGATGGGTAGGAGGGGGGATGGGGAGGGGTTGGGAAGGATGGGATGGGGGGAGATGGAGGGAGAGGGAGGGAGGCCCTTTGGGGACCAAAGGGGGGAGGGGCTCTTTGGGGTCCGGTGGCCCATTGGGAGCCTGGGGGACCTTTGAGGACCCGGGGAGGGCCTTTGGGGGTCCGGTGGCCCATTGGGAGCCTGGGGGACCTTTGAGGATCGGGGTCCTTTGGGGCTTTGGGGACCGGGTGAGGGCCCTTGGGAGTCCGGGGGCCCTTTGGGAGCCCTGGGAACCTTTGGGGACCGGGGGGTGCCTTCTGGATTGGGTTATGGGGATGGGAACCGTTTGGATCGGGGTTGGGTGATCGGGGCCCTTTGGGGTTGGGGTAGGGGACCTCACAACACTGTTAAAATACAACTTGTGTATTATAACGACCACACTCAAAACCTCTTCTAAAATCATCTTTTAAATTATCTTTTAAAATGTCTCTAACTATTTCGCCGAAATAATTCCATAAGCTGTCTAAAACCGTTTCGCCCAAATAATCCCCTAAAAGTAATTTCTGTGTGTTCCTTTTGTTTTTTGGCATATCTGTGCTTTCACATTTCAAATTTCTAGGAAACCCTTTCCTACGTTAATCTCTTCATCTCATAAATTTTCCTAGCTAAACTATTAGGGTTTCGTTAGAATATCAATTTATCTCTCCGACTTAAAGCTCAGTGAAGCCGTATTTAAAAATAGAATTTCTATCTCTTTAGACTCCCGCATAATTCCAAGATAACAAGTGATGTCATTTATAATTCCTAACACTAAAGATCAATGAAGCCCTATTTAAAAATAGAATATTATTTTTTCTCTCTGATCTAAAGAACGTTTATCCCTCAGACCTAAGATTAAAGAAGCCATAATGTTTCTTAATTCCCCCTTCATGAATCAATAATTTCCCCGCCGATTATGTAAACTAAGAAATGAAAGAAAAGACAAGGCCGATATTTCGGCAAGGATTTTCGCCAAAGGATGCATGTGCTTCCGGTTTCCTATTCCAGGACACCTTGACATTCATCCCAATCAATGCACCTGTCCAAAACAACAATAATAAATAAATCCATCAGGCCTAAAGATTAAAGAAACCATAAAGTTTCTTAATTCCCCTTCGTGAATCAATAATTTCCCCTAGCGATTATGTAAATCAAGTTTACAGGCAATGTTCACCTAAAGATCAAAGAAACCATAATGTTTCTTAATTCCCCCTTCGTGAATCAATAATTTCCCCTAGCGATTATGTAAATCAAGTTTACAGGCTAGGTTCACCTAATGAACAAATAAACCATAATGTTTCCTAATTACCCCTTCGTGAACCAATAATTTCCCCTGGCGATTATGTAAATCAATTTCTCAGGTTAGGCTATCCAAACAATCTCATAACATTCGCGTCGAGCATGTCCATTCTCACTGACAACGAACAGACATAAATCATTCATAAAACAGACATGAAAAACATCAAATAAATCGAACAAAACACATAACCATCCATGAAAACAGACATAAATGTGAGAAAGTTCCTTTTTTCAAATTCTCACTGACAAAAACCATAAAACATCCATAATTTGATGTTGACAACCATGAAAAACATCAAATAAATTGACCAACACACATAACCATCCATGAAAACAGACATAAATTTGAGAAAATTCCTGTTTTTCCAAGTGAGAAAATTCCTGTTTTTTCATTCTCAGTGAGAAAACCATAAACCACGTGGTAATGTCACGACTCAATAAGGCCTTTCTACTAGTGTTGTCGTACAAACTTCAAATGGGCTCATTCAATTGGAAATTGAAAGGGCTAGTGCCTTCTTTTTATAGTTGAAAGTGATTGGATAGCGACTAACGCCCTTCTCACGCCCCCCATTTTCCCAAACACATCCAATCAAAATTTTGAGATATCCATTTTGTTCAACGTAGTTGAAAGTTCTGGAAATTAGGCTTTTTAGGACGATAACCCCTCTCAGGGCCCTCAGGGCAAGGGTTGTAAGTTATGCCCTGGGGGCATATAAGGTTTATATAGAAAGTTGTTGCATAAGATTTATAGAATAGATTTTAGTCTTCCTCAAATCCAATTTTTATATGTTTAAAAACTAAATGTTGACTTAAGATTAAATCAAAATGCACTGTGATAATGCTAATTCCCAATAAGGCATCTCAGCAGTATCCCAAGAACGGCTGAAGGTATTATGTTCAGACGTTCGGGGCTACTTCTGCTCTTAAAATTTAACCAAATCCAAATAGCGTAAGTGTATCCAACCTATCAAAGAAAGTAAACAGATTTTTTTGCGAATGGTATCAAGTTTTTCATTACAGGTCAACTGGAGGAGTTATGAAACTAAACTAAACAGTACTATTTCTGTCCAGATTTTTAAAAGGGTGTATGCTGTTAAAAATTGCTGAAAATTTTTCTCCAGCATACAAATAGCAGGCCAAACTATAAAGTCTTAAAAAACGAAAAGATTTAAAGTATTATTTTCTTTTTCCCTGAAAAGACTATGCCAATATAAAACGAACAGAAATTAATTAAAAAAAATTTTTCCACAAAATAAGTTTTTCAAAGAAAAGTAAAGAACTCTATTAAACAAAAAATGAGCAAAACTAAAATCAAATAATCTACCAAGCGTGAAACTAGCACAAATCAGCATTGATAAATAAATGAAACCCAAAACGGACAGAAATTACAATAATTAACCGAGTCAAACTCAAAACAAGCAGAAATTAACATAAGTTGGGCACAAAAACCCTATGCCTTCCCAAGGTCAGAACAAAATTTGCACTTTACTGAAAAAATACAAATGAATGTGCATTGTCAGTTAAATAAATATACACATACTGATATTTAGTAATCAAAATGTTAATATTATTTGATTTATTAAAGTTATAAAAGTAAATACATTTTGCTTGTTTTACGATCCCCGTGCTTGAACACTAGAAATTTCTTTCCAGGACTAAGAACTCTAAGTATCCTTATTGGCCGCTATGAAAATTCAGGTAAACGAGCGAAAGCTAGATCTTCCGGCTTAATTTCTGCAAAAAACTTCTCTAGCAATCAAGTCTAAAAATCAAAATAATCGCATCCAATCTCGTTTAATGAGTAGGTTTCTAAACCCTATGCTTTCTAAAAGCCAGAATAAAATTTATACTTTACTGAAAAAAAATCTACCATGATTAATTTCTGTTCGTTTTATATTGACAAAATCTTTTTCAGGGAGAAAAACTGAGCCTCTTCTAAACTTAAACAACCATACCTTGCATAAAAACCTTAAATAACCCCTAGGCATAACTTACTACCCTTGTCTCTAGTCTCTGGGGTTTGTTTAAACCCCAAAAGCCTTGTAATACGATATTTAGACTATTTTGAATAGAATGGCTATCTCAAAATTTCTATTAGACGTGTATCGGGACAATATGACGTGTGTGTAGGGGTGAGAGGGTAGCTGTCCTCTGATTACTTTGACTCTTAAAAAGAACACTAGAGCGTCTGATTACCAATCCAATGAGCCCCCTTTAAAGTTTATATGACCAGACTTTCTATATAAACCCTATATGTCCCCAGGGCACAACTTACAAACCTTGCCCTGAGGGCTGGGGGATCTGCACCCTCAAAGACATAATTTCCAGACCTTTCTGATAGGCTCAACAAAATGGCTATATCAAAATTTTGATTGGAAGTGTTTGGGGAAATAATAGGCGGGGAGGGAGACATTTGCCCTCTGATCACTTTCGACTAATAAAAAAGGCACTAGTCCTCTCAATTTACAATCAAATGAGCTCTTTTTGAAACTTCTATGGCAAAACTTTCTAAAGAAGTATTTTATGCTTCTAGGGCATGACTTACGACCTTTGTCATGAGGGTTATGGGGGGATGGTTTTTATCGTCAAATACATAATTTCTAGACCTTCCAGCTTCGTTAACGAAATGACAACACAAAAATGTTGACCGTAAATGTTTTGGAAAATGCTGGGTGTTAGGGGGGGGGGGGGTGATTCTCTCTCCGATTACTTTCGACTATTAAAAAGGGTAATAGCCCTCTCAATTTCCAATCGGTAACGGACCACTGGCAGTATAGATACAATAATCTGACTATTGTTTCATGCAATTTTTTTTTTTAGTTTAACAATATCTAAAAGTTAGAGATAGAAATTTAGTGCATTTCCAAAAAGGAGCTATAACCCCTCACATGACTTTTAGTCAAATTTAGTATATGCTTTACTTTGAAATATTCCAAATAGCCCATCATTTTAAAGCTTCCTTTTGTTAGATTGCAGCCATCCAACTCTTTTCTATTTTAAAAGTCTTCGTTTCCTTCTATTTGCCAAAATACATCCACTTCTTTTTGTGTGATTAATCGAAAAAACTTTTTGCACAAAATAAGTTTTTCAAAAAAAAGTAAAGAACTCCATTAAACCAAAAATGAACAAAAATACAATCAAATGATCTACCAAGCAAACAACCACCATAAATCCGTATCATTAAATAAATGAAACCCAAAAACAAACAAAAATTAAAATAAGTCAATCTCAAACGAGCAGAAATTAATCCGAGATGGGTTCTAAGCCCTATGCTTTCTAAAAGCCAGAATATAATTTGTATTTTACTGAAAAAAAATCTACCATGATTAATTTCTGTTCGTTTTATATTGACATAGTCTTTTTCAGGGAGAAAGACTGAGCCTCTTCTGAAGTTAAACAGCCATCCCTTGCATAAAAACCTTTAATACCCTCTGGGCTTAACTTACTACCCGTGCCCCTAATCTCTGGGGTTTGTTTCAACCCCAAAAGCCCTGTTATATGATATTTAGACTATTTTGAATAGAATGGCTATCTCAAAATTTCAATTAGACCATTTCGGGACAATATGACGTGTGTGTAGGGGTGAGAGGGTACCTGCCCACTGATCACTTTGACTCTTAAAAAGAGCACTAGAACGTCTGATTACCAATCCATTCAGCCCCCTTTGAAGTTTGTAATACCATACTTTCTATAAAAACCCTATATATCCCCAGGGCAAAACTTACAACCTTTGCCCGGAGGGCTGGGGGGATTTGTATCCTCAGATATAATTTCCAGACATTTCTGATAGGCTTAACAAAATGCCTATTTCAAAATTTTGATTGGAAGTGTTTGGGGAAATGATAGGCGTGGAGGGAGACATTTGCCCTCTGATCACTTTCGACTAATAAAAAAGCCACTAGTCCTCTCAATTTCCAATCGACTGAGCCCTTTTTGAAGCTTCTACGACAAAACTTTCTGTTAAAACGTTATATGCCCCAAAGGTATAACTTACGACCCTTGTCATGAGGGCTATGTGGGGAGGGTTGTCATCCTCAAAGACATAATTTCTAGACCTTTCAAATACGTTGAACAAAATGGCCATATCAAAATGTTGATCAGAAATGTTTAGAGAAATGATGGCCGTAAGGAGGGGAGGGGTAATTCTCCCTCTGATTACTTTTGACTATTTAAAAGGGCAATAGCCCTCTCCTTTCCAATGAGTAACAGACCACGGGCAGTATAGATACAGTATTCTGACTATTGTTTCATGCAATTTTTTTTAGTTAAACAATATCTAAAAGTTGGAGATAAAAATTTAGTGCATTTCCAAAAAGAAGCTATAACCCCTCACATGGCTTTTGGTCAGATTTAGTATAGGCTTTACTTTGAAATATACCAAATAGCCCGTCATTTTAAAGCTTCCTTTAGGTAGATTGCAACCATCCAACTCTTTTCTATTTTAGAAGTCTTTGTTTCCTTCTCTTAATTAAAAAAAAAAAATTCAACAAAATATGTTTTTCAAAGAAAAGTAAAGAACTCCATTAAACCAAAAATGAACAAAAATAAAATCAAATAATCTACCAAGCATGAAACTACCCCAAATCAGCGTCAATAAATGAATGTAACCCAAAACGAACAGAAATTACAATAAATAACCAAGTCAAACTCAAAACGAGCAGATATTAACATGAGGTAGGGCTCAAAACCCCTATGCGTTCCCAAGACCAGAACATAATTTGCACTTTACAGAAAAATAGAAATGTTTTTACTTTTAGAACTTTATTACTACTACTACTACTAACAACTCACCGCAGCACCAAGCCACCTGAGGCCAACGCAGCTACGCACGCTCCTCCTCCATCCCAATCTATTCAAAGCCTCTCTTTTCACAACCTCCCACGAAATTCCAATTTCCTTTAAATCTCTCTTTATGACGTCCTCCCACCCCAGACGGGGACGACCTGCTTTCCGCTTAGCCCTAGATGGTTGGCCGAAAAGAACAATCTTCGGCAATCTATCATCCTTCATCCGCACAACGTGCCCTAACTACCTCAATCTTTCTTTCATTACAGCCATATAGAGCGGTATTGAACCACATTTTTCGTATAGCCTATTGATTGAAATACGGTCAGTCAGCCGGGTACTCAGAACAATTCTCGCGCAGTGTCTCTGGAAAATATCTACCAAATTTTCGGCCACTTTTCAGAAAGTCGGTGCTTCAGAGCCATATTTAATAACTGTCATCACTGTAGCTTGTAATAATCGGATCGTTGTTAGCAGACTCATCTTCCTATTCTTCCAGACTATTCTTAGCTGTGAACAAATATCCTGAGCCTTGGCTTTTCTACTTTGAACATCTTCACTGCTCGCACCATCTCTGCTAGTAATACTACCAAAGTAAGTAAAGCTGCCCACATGATCAATTTTTTCATTTCCCAACGTCACCTTTTCATCTTCACCTATTCCTAGCCTTAGTGACTTAGCCTTCCTAACATTAATTTTCAAACAAATTCTTGTACCCTGTACTCGCGAAACCTTTAAAACTTAATTCATTTTGCTCACACTTTCATCTAGGATGCTTAAATCATCAGCAGAATCTAAGTCCAGGAGGCTTTTTCCTCCCCATTTGATTCCGTGGTCTCCCATTGCCTTTCCTGTGCTCCTTAAGACAAGGTCCACCAAAATAATCCATATAAAGGGGGATAGAACACAACCCTGCTTAACTCCTGATTTAATACAAAACCAGCTGCTAACCTCATTTCCTACCTTAACCGCAGCAGTTTTATTCTCGTACATAGCATTAATAACTATAATGCATTTGTCTGGTATACCGTACAAGGATAAAACCTTTACTAAAGCTCTTCTATCAACAGAGTCAAACGCTTGCTCATAATCTATAAAACTGAGGACCAAAGTTGTTTGAAAACTCAGGTACTTCTCAATTATTAGCCTAAGAGTGAAAATTTGGTCGACACATCCTCTACCTTTTAAAACCGCACTGTTCTTCTTTTAAAACTTTGTCTACAGCATCTCTCAGTCTAAAAAGTATCATACTTCTAAGTAAATTGCTACCTATAGAAACCGGACTATTGCCTCGATAATTGCCACACTCATTTTTATCACCTTTCTTATAACGTGGCTTAATTAAGGTTTTCCTAAAATCCTTAGGTACTTCCCCTTTTTCAAAAATCATATTCAATAACCTTCAGTAACTTATTTCTAAGCTCAGAGCCACCATATTTAAGAAACTCATTTACCACCCTATCAGCACCTGGAGCCTTATTATTTTTTAATCCTTTTAGTACTGTTGCTAATTCCTCCTCAAAAACAAATTTTTCTTCACATCCAAGGTATCACAAACTTTTTCATTTTCCTCTATATCTTTTCCTGCAACTCTATCTCGGTTAAGCAAATTCTCAAAATGGTCTGCCCATCTCTATTTAGTTTTTTTCCTTATCGCTAATTGCGACCCCATTCCTATTTAAACTGGGATAAGTCCGGATTGACTACTCCCTCTTAATTTGTTAACGTGCCAGTACAATATTTTACTATTATGCCGTCTAGCTGCATCTTCCAGATCCTCGGCAATTTTATCCATGGCCTCCACTTTACACCTCCTTAGTTCATATTTTAATGCTTTCTCCACTTTCTTTACATTTCTTTTGTTTTCATACGATCTATCCTCAGATAATTCTTGTACAAGTCCTTTCTCCTTTCTATTAAACATAAAGCTTTTTCACTAATATTCTTTGCTGCAGTTCTAGCTTTCTTCCCTAATACACCTTCCGCAACTTCACAAATTATTTTCCTAAAATGATTCCAACAATCTTCCTAGTTGTCAAATTTTAAACTTTCATTTTTCGTATTCAACTTCTCCTGGAAAGTTTCTCTTAAATTTTCATCCTGGAGTCTATCAGCATCATAACGTCCCAGGAGATCGTTGCCCCTTCGAAATTTGAGCTTTAAATTAACCCTAGATACTACTAGATGGTGATCTTTACTTTTAGCATCAATAACTATATACCCTAGTATCTTGTATTGATCCTGCCAGTCTTCGGTTTACCATAACATAATCCATAAGGTTAGCTGTCTTACCATCACGTGAATACCATGTTAACTTATGAGACATTTTATGACCAAACACCGTACTGGTTATAACTAGATTGCTTTAACTACAAAATTGCAAAAGTCTGTATCCCTTACTGTTTTCTTTTCCTACACCAAATTTACCTAGGCTGGGATACCATCTATCCCTATTTCTACCGACCTGGGCGTTAAAACATCCCAGTAATAACATCATATTTTTACCTGGGACATTGTCTATTTGCTCCTGTAACTGTAAGTAAAATTCATCTGAGTCACTAGTATTTCCGTCAGTCGGTTCTACAGGGGCGTATACTACTTTAACTGATACCCTGAACTTTCTAGTCATAAAATGAACAACTAGTATTCTATTATTAATACCTTCCCAGCCTAAACAAGACTTAGCAACTTCCTTATTCATCATCAGCCACTACTCCCTGTCTATGTACCCCATCCTTCCTGCCTGAGTAAACAAATTCTATATCACCTAATTTCATGCTTCCTATCCCTGGGATATGAGTTTCGGAAACTCCTAATAAATCCAGTTCGAATCGTCTGAATTCGTCAGTCGAAAATTTTGGTTACTAAATATCAGTATATTTATATTAAACTGGCAATGCACATTCATTTGTATTTTTTCAGTAAAGTGAAAATTATGTTCTGGTCTTGGGAAGGAATAGGGGTTTTGAGCCCTACTCATGTTAATTTTTGCTCGTTTTGAGTTTGATTCGGTTATTTATTGTAATTTCTGTTCGTTTTGGATTTATTTATTTATCGATGCTGATTTGCGGTAGTTTCATGCTTGGTAGATTATTTGATTTGATTTTTGCTCATTTTTGGTTTAATAGAGTTCTTTACTTTTCTTTGAAAGACTTATTTTGTGGAAAAAGTTTTTTTTAATTAATTTCTGTTCGTTTTATATTGACTTTGTCTTTTCAGTGATTTAATCTAAAAAAACTTTCTGAAAAATAAGTTTTTCAACTAAATGTAAAGGCAATTTTAAACTTAAGCTCGGCAGATACAAATACCTGTTAAGATTCAAACTCAAAGCGACCAGAAATTACTATTTAAGAATAAATGAAACCCAAAACGAATAGAAATCAAATAAACAATCATAACAAAAAACACACAACAAGTAATAATATAAATGAATAAACAGATCTTAAAGTGAGTAATGCTTAGATTGAATATGAAAATCAAGCTTAAAACGAAAATAAATATTTTGCTATAGAAGTATAAATGAAACTTAAAACGAACAGAAATTAAATTAACAATCAATACAAGCAAATATACAATAGATATTAATGTAAATGAATACATAAATCTTAAAAACAATTGAAACTTAAATTGAATATGCAAATCAAGCTTGAGACAAACAAAAATCACTACAAACAAGAGTTTGGGTATCGCCTCCTTCTCTCACTGTAAAAGTCAAAAACCTACTAGTAGATTGTATCTATTGAATTCTATACCCTGTATAGGAATTTCCATGTTATTTGCTTGCCTTATGTTCCTTCCTATGAATTGTGCAAGAAAAACCCACCTTTTTTAATTGTTTGATTGACGTGTTTGGGGAGATTACGTTCCTTGGCACCTTTTCAGAGCATGTACGTATGGATACCATTCCAAGCAAGATGGTTAAACATGCTTTTACAATCGGAAATGTTTGATTAGCATTTGCAAAAAAGGGGTAATGACATTTGCGAATTAGAGTGTAGGATATGGGGTCGACTTGCACGAGGGTTCAGTAGCACGAGGGTTCAGTTGTACGGGGTTTCGGTTATACAGGGGTTCAGTTACATGGGGGGTTCAGTTGCATGGGGGTTTAGTTAAATGGGGCTTGAGTTGCACGGGAGTTGAGTTGCATGAGGGATTCAGTTACATGGGGGGGGGGGTTCAGTTGCACGGGGGTTCAGTTACATGCGGATTCAGTTACACGGGGTTTAGTTAAATGTGGTTGAGTTGCATACATTTTTTAATTGTTTGATTGACGTGTTTGGGGAGATTACGTTCTTTGGCACCTTTTCAGAGCATGTACTTATGGATACCATTCCAAGCAAGATGGTTAAACATGTTTTTACAATCGGAAATGTTTGATTAACATTTGCAAAAAAGGGGTAATGAGATTTGCGAATTGGAGTGTAGGATATGGGGTCGACTTGCACGAGGGTTCAGTAGCACGAGGGTTCAGTTGTACGGGGTTTCGGTTATACAGGTGTTCAGTTACATGGGGGGGGGGGTTCAGTTGCATGGGGGTTTAGTTAAATGGGGCTTGAATTGCACGGGAGTTGAGTTGCATGAGGGATTCAGTTACATGGGGGGGTTCAGTTGCACGGGGGTTCAGTTACATGCGGATTCGGTCACACGGGGTTTAGTTAAATGTGGTTGAGTTGCATACTCTCGTTGGAAAAAAATTGGGGTCCATACTTAAACAGTTTTATTAAGAGCTATTGCTATGAAAATGGCTCATTTTTGAATCGAAACTACGCTTTTCTAACTGAATATACACATTACAATCAGAGAAATGTGTTTCGATAGTATTTTCTATATTTTCTTTTGAAAAAATTGGAGTTCATACTTGAACAGTTCTATTAAGAGCTATTTTTATGGAAATGGTTTTATGAGGGCTGGCGTATCTGATGAAATAATTTAGGTCGTATGATCAATTTAATTTATTTTTTAATTCAGTAGTTTTTCAGTAAGGACACTCGATATCCTAAAAGTGTTTGATTCAAACTTTTACCTTGAGCATCTATGCTGTTAGCAGAATTTCAAAAAAGGAACTTTTATGAGTGCTGGCGTATCTGATGAAATAATTTAGGTCGTATGATCAATTTAATTTATTTTTTAATTCAGTAGTTTTTTTTCAGTAAGGACACTCGATATCCTAAAAGTGTTTGATTCAAACTTTTACCTTGAGCATCTATGTTGTTAGCAGAATTTCAAAAAGGATCGTTTATGAGTGCTGGCGTATCTGATGAAATAATTTAGGTCGTATAATCAATTTAATTTATTTTTTAATTCAGTAGTTTTTTTTTCAGTAAGGACACTCGATATCCTAAAAGTGTTTGATTCAAACTTTTACCTTGAGCATCTATGCTGCTAGCAGAATTTCAAAAAAGGATCGTTTATGAGTGCTGGTGTATCTGATGAAATAATTTAGGTCGTATGATCAATTTAATTTATTTTTTAATTCAGTAATTTTCCAGTAAGGACACTCGATATCCTAAAAGTGTTTGATTCAAACTTTTACCTTGAGCAATTATGTTGTTAGCAGAATTTCAAAAAGGATCGTTTATGAGTGCTGGCGTATCTGATGAAGTAATTTAGGTCGTATGATCAATTTAATTTATTTTTTAATTCAGTAGTTTTTTTCAGTAAGGACACTCGATATCCTAAAAGTGTTTGATTCAAACTTTTACCTTGAGAATCGATGTTGTTGGCTCCCAGTCCACCAGCCAGAATGGTTGAAATCCACTATCGCAGACGTGGGGTCTTTGTCCACCAGCCTGAATGGTTGAAATACACTAGCTCAGAATTGGTGTCTTATTCAACCAGCCTGAATGGTTGAAATTCACGATCTCATTAGTTGGGTCTTATCTCGCCTACCCTTATTATTGGCTTTCAATAGTTCGTCATTTGGTCCTCAATCAAGCTTCATGTATGATTGACATCAAATACAAACGACTATTGTTTTTAGTCCAACACTCAGACTTGTTTACATCCCATCTCACTTTCTAGAGGTTTCAGTTCACCTGCCTAAATGGAGGAAATACACTAGCTCATAATTGGGGTCTTAGTCCACCAGCCTGAATGGTCGAAATTCACTAGCTCAGAATTGGGGTCTCAGTCAACCAGCCTGAATGGTGGACATCCACTATCTCAGTATTGGGGTCTTAGTCCACCAGCATGAATGGTTGAAATTCACTAGCTCAGAATTGGGGTCTCAGTCCACCAGCCTGAAGGTTGGAAATCCACTAGCTCAGTATTGGGGTCTTATTCCACCAGCCTGAATGGTGGAAATTCACTAGCTCAGAATTGGGGTCTTAGTCCACCAGCCTGAATGGTTGAAATTCACTAGCTCAGAATTGGGGTCTTAGTCAATGTTCAGATTGGAGCGTTGGGGTCCGACTATCTGGACTTTATTTGTCAAGGCCTGAATGCTAAGCGATGGACATAAGCTCGATTGGGATCCCCATTGTGAAAATGGAAAACAAAAAACAAAAATATATTGTCGGTATGTGTTTAGAGCATGGCATGGTTACCGCTAGGGTAACAGTCTAACCGTTGACGGTTTTAGGTATCCGTGAATAAGTTCTAAGGCGAGAGTGGAAGTTGGGACAAATTTTTTGGAGGTGCCCACCTCACCTGCCCAGAGTCTCAGGCAAGTGACCCTAAATTTGAAAAAGTGGAAATTGGTTCAGATTTTCTAAACTGAGCTGAGACAATGAATAGATACTATTGGGAAAGTAATTGGAGACGCTGGGCATCTGTGAACAAGTGCTAAATTGAGAGAGGAATTTGGGACAATATTTGGGGGCGCCCACCCGCCCAGAGTCTCCGGCAAGTGAGCCAAAAATTTAAAAAACACACAATTATTTTTTCTGTTCAATTATTTTCAGTGTAAGCCAATATAATTACCTCATTCTTTTATTCTAACTTAACTTGTAGGAATAGGACTTCTAGAATAAGGATTCATTCCCTCGACTAAATCAGTTTTTTTTCATGTAAAATGGTGAACAAAAGACTATTAATTCTCCGTATTCTTCTTCTTCTTCTTCTTATCTAGCTAAACGTTGCGCTATGTTTGTCACACCAACTAGTAAAAATTTATCGGGCTTTTATTTTTTCCGTTCAATTATTTTCAGTGTAAGCCAATATAATGCTAGGGGGAGTAAAAATGGTAGTTATTTAGTACCCGGTAAACAGGTGACTTGATATGCTTCATTAGAAGTAGGTTATTGCTAATGATACCTCCTCGACAGATATTTTTATGACTCTAAAAATTGTACTATATGCTTGCCCAGAGACACGATGTGGCTTTCCCACTATTGCTCTATGGCCAGTTATCGACACTACCTAGGTTATTGCTTATATTAAATCAGTATCTCTTACATTGTTGAAAGATAAATATATAACTAATATCTCGAAAAAAGTGAAGATGGAGCATTTTAATAAAGTTTGTTCACATAAAAAGACTACTGTAGCATTGAATGCTAACAAGGATAAGTATTTAAACTATGAAACGATTACAAATGGTAGCACTATTGGAAATGTGTGCATGCATTTTCATGGCAGTAAGGAATTAAATTTCTTTTGAGTACCGAAAAAATTCAGCTCTGATATTTATAGATATGTGAGACTGAGATATCCAGAGATGATTGCACTCAAAGAAAATGCCAACCTAAAAATAATTGATGATGATAGAGTAAACCTACATGCTACTGTTGAAAGTAACGCATTACCTACTGACACATCAAATCGTCACCTTTCGGGTATTAGCATTCAACGGAGGATCAATAAAAGAAAGGCCTATTCTTCTACTAATATCGTAAACCATATCTTGTCTACGTGCCGAAACTGTTACCTGTGTAAAAATAATGTGATAATAGACAGTGAAATTGCCAGAAAAATAAAAAGGGCATTGTCAGAAAATATCACTATGGAATATAAAGATGAATCGATGAAAAACAAAGCACCAGCAAACGTTACTACCATTGATCAAACAGTCAATGAACCAAATAATACCAAGGATCAAAAGCATATTGAGCCTGTTGATGAGACACCAGTAAAAATTGTGTATGACTCAAAATGGAATAATGATTATTCTACTGATTACGAACTAAGAAAAGACAATAGCTATAATATCAAGAGAGAACATGGTGAACTATTTTATGGAACAGATTCAAAATGTCCAAAGTTAATCATTGATAATAATAATGTATCGTAATATATTTTTTGTATTAATATTCTACATAGCATTATTTCATTAAAAATATATTATGCATTACATTGTTATGTGTTCATTATTTTTAGAGTAAGCTAGCATGTCAAACGTTTAGAATGTCTAATAAAACGTCAGAGATGTAAGAAAAGGAATTTGCATACATCTATTGTCAGACACATGGGATAACATTGACAAAATCTTGCTATCAGAATGAATAAATTATTTATCAACATCATTATTAGATATGTCATTATGAAAAAATTGTAAGTAAGTAAGTAACAAACTCTTTCTTGAATTCACCTCTTGGATAAATAATACGTACATTTAATTAATTAACTTATGAAAAAAATTGTAAGTTATCAGAAAACTCTATCTTGATGTTATCTCTTGGATACACAATCCAGAAACTTAATTTAAGAAATTATCAAAAATTCTAAGTAAGTAGCAAATTCTTTCTTGACTTCGCCTCCTTGATAAATAAAAAAGAAACTTCATTCAAAAAATTATGACAAAATTCTAAGTAAGTAACAAAATCTTTCTTGAAGTTACCTCTTGGATACACAATGCAGAAATTTCATTTAAGAAATTATGAAAAATTGTCAGCAAGTAACAAACTCTTTCCTGAAGTCACCTCTTGGATACACAATGCAGAAACTTCATTTAAGAAACTATGAAAAAATTGTAAGTAAGTAAGTAACAAATTCTTTCTTGAAGTCACCTCTTGGATACACAATACAGAAATTTCATTAAAGAAATTATGAGAAAAATTGTAAGTAAGTAGAAAATTCTTTCTTGAATTCACCTGCTGGATAAACAAAAAGACATTTCGTTCAAGAAATTATGACAAAATTCTAAGTAAGTAACATTTATTGTTTTCACACACTTGGATATAAATACGGAAATTTCGTTCAATAAATTAGTAAGAATTTGTAAGTAAGTAACAAACTCTTTCCTGAAGTCATCCCTTTGATACACTATGCAGAAACTTCATTTGAGAAAGTTTAAAAAAATTTTATGAAAGGAAGTAAAATTATTTCTTGAATTCGCCTCTTGGATAAACAAAAAAGTGATTTCATTCAAGAAATTATGACAAAATTCTAAATAAGTAACAAACCCTTTCTTGAATTCGCCATTGGGCTGCACAATACAGAAATTTAATTCAGGAAATTATGAAAAGCATTGCAAACAAACTCTTTCTTGAACTCGCTTCCTGGACAGACAATACAGCAGTTTCACTCAAAAAATTATGAAAAAATTGTAAGTAAGTAGCAAACTGTTTCTTGATTTCTCCTCCTGGATGCACAATACGGATATTTCATTCAAGAAATTATAAAAAAAAATTGTAAGTAAGTAACAAACTCTTTCTTGAATACACCTCTTGGATACCCAATACGGATATTTCATTCAAGAAATTATGAGAAAATTCTAAGTAAGTAACAATCTCTTTCTTGAAGTCCCCTCTTGGATATGCAATACGATACGGAAATTTCATTCAAGAAATTATGAGAAAATTCCAGGTAAGTAACAATCTCTTTCTTGAAGTCCCCTCTTGGATACAAAAAAATTACATTTCATTCAAGAAATTATGACAAAATTCTAAGTAAGTAAAAAACTCATTCTTGAAGTCGCCGTTTGGATGCACAATACAGAAATTTCATTCTATGGGACCTCTACACGTGATTAAACACGTTTTGAAACTACATACTATTTGCTTGCCTTTCCTTGGTACTTTTCCAAACGAGCGGGGATTCCCCACTGGTTCCTACACATTGCAAAAACAAGGTAAAAGTTTGAATCAAACACTTTTAGGATATCGAGTGTCCTTACCAAAAGTCGACAGGAATGCCCCCCTCCGGCGAAAAAATTGTAAGTAAGTAAGTAAGTAACAAACTATTTCTTGAAGTCACCTCTTGGATACACAATGCAGAAATTTCATTAAAAAAATTAGGAAAAAAATTGTAAGTAAGTAGCAAATTCTTTCTTGAATTCACCTGATGGATAAACAAAAAGACATTTCGTTCAAGAAATTATGACAAAATTCTAAGTAAGTAACATTTATTGTTTTCACACTCTTGGTTATACAATACGGAAATTTCGTTCAATAAATTATGAAAAAATTGAAAGCAAGTAACAAACTCTTTCCTGAAGTCACCTCTTGGATACACAATACAGATACTTCATTTAAGAAACTATGAAAAAATTATAAGTAAGGAAGTAACAAATTCTTTCTTGAATTCGCCTCTTGGATAAACAAAAAAGTCATTTCATTCAAGAAATTATGACAAAATTCTAAATAAGTAACAAACCCTTTCTTGAATTCGCCATTGGGTTGCAAAATACAGAAATTTAATTCAGGAAACTATGAAAAACATTGCAAACAAACTCTTTCTTGAACTTGCTTCCTGGACAGACAATACAGCAATTTCACTCAAGAAATTATGAAAAAATTGTAAGTAAGTAACAAACTCTTTCTTGAAGTCACCTCTTGGATACACAATGCAGAAATTTCATTTAAGAAATTAAAAAAAAATTGTAAGTAAGCAACAAACTCTTTCTTTAATACACCTCTTGAATACCCAATACGGAAATTTCATTCAAAAAATTATGAGAAAATTCTAAGTAAGTAACAATCTCTTTCTTGAAGTCCCCTCTTGAATACGCAATACGATACGGAAATTTCATTCAAGAAATTATGAGAAAATTCCAGATAAGTAACAATCTCTTTCTTGAAGTCACCTCTTGGATACACAATACGGATATTTTATTCAAGAAATTATAAAAAAAAGAAAAGTAAGTAACAAACTCTTTATTGATTTCACCTCTTGGATACAAAAAAAAACATTTCATTCAAGAAATTATGAGAAAATTCTAAGTAAGTAAAAAACTCATTCTTGAATTCGCCGTTTGCATGCACAATACAGAAATTTCATTCTATGGGACCTCTACACGTGATTAAACACGTTTTGAAACTACTTTTATTCAAGAAATTATGAAAAAATCGCATATAAGTAACAAACTCTTTCTTGAATTCCCCATTTGGATGCACAATACAGAAATTTAATTCAAGAAATTATGGAAAAAAAATGTAAGTAAGCAAGTAACAAACTCTATGCTTTTTCTGCATCAATTGTCGGATATGTTAAATAAAATATGCAAAATCGACATAGCTTTATTTCATTTTTTAAGGTTAATTTAGACGAGGTTACGTGCGCGCACGTCCTCAAAGACCTATTTTTTAAGACTTTTAACGACCTTGAACAAAAAAGCTATTTAAAAATTTAGTTTGGATGCGTTTGGGGAAAAGGTGGGCGTGAGAGGGGGGTTATTTGTCCTCAAATCACTTTCGACTATTAAAAAGGGCACTAGCCCTTTCAATTTCCAATTGAATGAGCCCTTTTATAGTTTCTACGACAACACTTTTAATAAAAGCCTTATATGCACCCAGGGCATAACTTACAACCCTTGCCCTGAGGCCCGGGGGGGGTATCATCCTGAAAGACCTAATTTCCAGAACTTTTAACTACGCTGAAGAAAATTGCTATCTCAAAATTTTTATTGGATTTGTTTGGGGAAATGGAAGGCGTGAGAGGGGCGTTAGTTGCCTTCCAATCACTTCTGACTATTAAAAAGGGCAGTAGCCCTTTCAGTTTCCAATCGAATTAGCCCTTTTTGAAGTTTCTATGACAGCGCTTTCTATATAAACCTTATATGCCCCAGGGCATAACTTACAACCTTTGACTTGAGGAGCTCTGAGGGGGTAGTCTTCCTCAAAGACCTAATTTCCAGAACTTTCGACTACGTTGAACAAAATGGATATCTCAAAGTTTTGATGGGATGTGTTTGGGGAAATGGTGGGCTTGAGAGGTTACTTGCCATCCAATCAATTTCGACTATTAAAAAGGGCACTAGCCGTTTCAATTTCCAATCAAATGATTCCGTTTTGAAGTTTCTACGATAACACTTTCTGTAAAAAAAAACCTTTTACGCCCCCAGGGCATAACTTACAACCCTTTTCCTGAGGGCTGTGGGGGGAATGTCATCCTCAAAACATAATTTCCGGACATTTCAACTACTTTGAACAAAATGGCTATCTCAAAATTTTGATTGGATGTCTTTGGATAAATGGAGGGCCTGGAAGGGGTGTTAGTTACCTTCCAATCACTTTCGACTATTAAAAGGGATACTAGCCATTTCAATTTCCAGTCAAATAAGCCCTTTTTGAAGTTTCTACGACAACGCTTTCTATAAACAGCTTATATTTCCCCAGGTTATAAATTACAACCCTTACCCTGAGGTCTGTAAGGGGGTTGTCATCCTCAAAGATCTAATTTTCAGAACTTCCAACTACGTTAAAGAAAATGGCTATCTCAAAATTTTGATTGGATTTGTTTGGGGAAATGGGGGACGTGAGAGAGGCTTTAGTTGCTTTCCAATCACTTCCGACTATTAAAAAGGGCACTAGCCCTTTCAGTTTCCAACTGAATGAACCCTTTTTGAAGTTTTTACGACAACGCTTTCTATAAAAACCTTATATACCCCAGGGCATAACTTAAAACCCTTGCCCTGAGGGCTGTGAGGGGGTTGTCATCCTCAAAGACATAATTTTCGGACCTTTCAACTACATTGAACAAAATGGCTATATCAAAGTTTTGATTGGATGTCTTTGGATAAATGGAGGGCCTGGAAGGGGTGTTAGTTACCTTCCAATCACTTTTGACTATTAAAAGGGATACTAGCCATTTCAATTTCCAGTCAAATAAGCCCTTTTTGAAGTTTCTACGACAACGCTTTCTATAAACAGCTTATATTTCCCCAGGTTATAAATTACAACCCTTACCCTGAGGTCTGTAAGGGGGTTGTCATCCTCAAAGATCTAATTTTCAGAACTTCCAACTACGTTAAAGAAAATGGCTATCTTAAAATTTTGATTGGATTTGTTTGGGGAAATGGGGGACGTGAGAGAGGCTTTAGTTGCCTTCCAATCACTTCCGACTATTAAAAAGGGCACTAGCCCTTTCAATTTCCAAATGAATGAGCCCTTTTTGAAGTTTTTACGACAACGCTTTCTATAAAAACCTTATATACCCCAGGGCATAACTTACAACCCTTGACCTGAGGGGCTGTGAGGGGGTTGTCATCCTCAAAGACATAATTTTCGGACCTTTCAACTACATTGAACAAAATGGCTATATCAAAGTTTTGATTGGATGGTTGTGGGGAAATGGTGGGCATGAGAGGAGGTTACTTGCCATCCAATCAATTTTGACTATTAATAAGGGCACTAGCCGTTTCAATTTCCTATCAAATGATTCCGTTTCGAAGTTTATATGACAAATCTTTCTATGAAAAAAAACTTATACGCCCCAGGGGCATAACTTACAACCCTTGCCCCGAGGGCTGTGGGGGGGGGGGGAATTTCATCCTCAAAACATAATTTCCGGACATTTCAACTACTTTGAATAAAATGGCTATCTCAAAATTTTGATTGGATGTCTTTGGATATATGGTGGGCCTGGAAGGGGTGTTAGTTACCTTCCAATCACTTTCGACTATTAAAAGGTGTACTAGCCATTTCAATTTCCAGTCAAATAAGCCTTTTTTGAAGTTTCTACGACAACGCTTTCAATAAACAGATTAAATTTTCCCAGGTTATAAATTACAACCCTTACCCTGAGGTCTGTAAGGGGGTTGTCTTCCTCAAAGATCTAATTTCCAGAACTTCCAACTACGTTAAAGAAAATGGCTATCTCAAAATTTTGATTGGATGTGTTTGGGGAAATGGGGGGCGTGAGAGGGGCGTTAGTTGCTCTCCAATCACTTTCAACCATTAAAAAAGGTACTAGCCCTTTCAATTTCCAATCGAATGAGCCCTTTTGAAGTTTCTATGACAACACTTTCAATAAAAACCTTATATACCCCCAGGGCAAAACTTACAACCCTTGCCCTGAGCGATGGGGGGGGGGAGGGTTGTCATCCTCAAAGACCTAATTTCCAGAACTTTCAACTACGTTGAAGAAAATTACTATCTCAAAATTTTGATTGGATGTGTTTGGGGAAATAGTGGGCATCAGAAGGGGGCTACTTGCCATTCAATCACTTTTGACTATTAAAAAGGGCACTAGCCTTTTGAATTTCCAATCGAATGATTCCTTTTTGTAGTTTCTACGACGACGTTTTCTATAAAAAAAATAACCTTATATACCTCAAAGGCATAACTTGCAACCCTTGCTCTGAGGGCTGTTGGGGGTGTATCATCCTCAAAAACCCAATTTCCAGACTTTTTAACTACGTCGAACAAAATGATTTACTCAAAACTTTGATTGGATGTGCTAGGGGAAATGATGGGTGTGAGAGGGGTTTTAGCTATCCTACAATCACTTATGACTATTTAAAAGGGAACAAGCCCTTCTCATTTCCAATCGAATGAGCTCTTTTTGAAGTTTCTACAACATCACTATTTATAAAAACCTTATATGCCCCCAGGGAATAACTTACAACCGTTGCCCAGAGGGCTCTAACTGGGTTATCATCCTCAAAGACCTAATTTCCAAGACCTTTAACTACGTTGAACAAAGTAGCTATCTAAAAATTTTGATTGGATGTGTTTGGGGAAAAGGTGGGCGTGAGAGGGGGACTAGTTGCCCTCAAATCACTTTCGACTATTAAAAAGGGCACTAGCCCTTTTAATTTCCAATCGAATGAGCTCTTTTTCAAGTTTACAAGACAAAGCCTTAAGTAAAAACCTTATATGTTCTTGGGTCCCAACTTAAAATCCTTACTATGATGACTGTGGGGGGAATTTCACCCTCTCATACGTAGTGTCCGGACCGTTCAGCTACTTTAGATATAATGGCCTTATCAAAACTGTGATTGCATGTGTTTGGATAAATGGTGGGCGTGGAAGGGGTGTTAGTAGTAACCATCTATTGAATTCTGCTACTCCTATGTACCAAACAGGTTTTTCTGGTAGATAAACATTTCTACAGGGGCATTACACCTTTCAAAGAGATTTACGCAATACCGGTCCTATAGATAAACATTTCTACAGGTCATTACACCTTTTCAAAGAGGGATGAGTATAACTTGATTGGTGATTGGGATTTGCATAAAAGGAATAGATTTCTTTACAACTCATATTAGTAAGAGAATTGAATTCAAGGAGACTAGTTTATTTGCGAGGATATTAGTAGAGGAAAAAATGAGTAGTGCATTTACATTTATTGGAGATTAATGATGGAACTGACAACAGTGACGCACAAGTACCTAATGTGGCTGTGGAAATAGCCGCCATCTGCACACTATGTCTTGACTGGGAAACTATGTATGCCAGATGCGTGATATCATTCAGCAAATTTAGGTAGGAGGAGCAGCTATGTTTTGCTGGAAAAGTGAATATTCTCCATATAAATAAACTTCGGTCAGCATTAGATGTCCTGTCGAAATATATTGATGAGAACAAAATACATCAGTGAATATTATTATTGTAATTATGTTCAATAAAACTGTTTCTAAATCAATGGTATTTTTTTTCGTTCTATAGTAGACTAGCGTATATTTTTTAAAGTACAAAAAAGAAATTCTGGTTAGTCTGAAGTTGGTTGTGAGAGAGTTAGGACTCTAAAAAAAAATGGATAGATTCGAGAAAGATCGAATCATGAGGAATTTAGTTCTTATGGAAAAACGTTTAATTCTAGACGATGATTTTCTAGAGTTGTCTATTCAAAGGAAGATATTTTCTCGGGGAATGCTTGTCGATATAAAGAAAACTGATTCTCCATCATTAGACTATTGCTTGATGCTTCTACAATGTGGTACAAATGCATTTACACAATTTATTGATATATTGATCACGACACGACAAAATGATATCGTGGATATGCTTTTAAACATTAGTTAGAGAAATTTAGGACTTTTTTTTCATGAGAAAAGATGGTGCTCAAGTAGTAGGGTACGAGGTACCATTTTGCGTACTGCCATAGCAATTTCTATGTTATTTGCGTACTGCCATAGGACTATGCTATTTGCGTACTGACCTAGCAATTTCTATGTTATTTGCGTACTGCCATAGGACTATGCTATTTGCGTACTGCCCTAGCACTCTCTATGTTATTTGCGTACTGCCATAGGACCATGCTATTTGCGTACTGCCCTAGCAATTTCTATGTTATTTGCGTACTGCCATAGGACTATGCTATTTGAGTACTGCCCTAGCAATGTCTATGTTATTTGCGTACTGCCATAGGACTATGCTATTTGCGTACTGCCCTAGAAATTTCTATGTTATTTGCGTACTGCCATAGGACTATGCTATTTGAGTACTGCCCTAGCAATTTCTATGTTATTTGCGGACTGCCATAGGACTATGCTATTTGCGTACTGCCCTAGCAATTTCTATGTTATTTGCATACTGCCATAGGACTATGCTATTTGCGTACTGCCCTAGCAATTTCTATGTTATTTGCGTACTGCCATAGCAATTTCAATGTTATTCTATAGAAGCCCTTCACCTTTTCAAAGAGATTCAGAGCTCACTCACATGACCTTCTGGATTTGCGTACTGCCCTAGTAATTTCTATGTTATTTGCGTACTGCCATAGGACTATGCTATTTGCGTACTGCCCTAGCATTTTCTATGTTATTTGCGTACTGCCATAGCAATTTCAGCATTATCCTATAGAAGCTTGAGCTCTTTCTTTACTTGGTGCCTATTAAAACGAAATTTTTGTGTTAAATAAGTAGTTTTTGTATCTTTTAAAAGAGCTTTAAGAGGTTTGAGAGACTCAGTTGTCTGATTCCGTGTGGTTTTTCTTTACTTAGTGCTCATTAAAAACGAAGTTTTTGTTTTAAATAAGTAGTTTTTGTATCTGTTAAAAGAGCTTTAAGGGGTTTGAGAGACTCTGTTGACTGATTCCGTGTGGTTTTTCTTTACTTAGTGCTCATTAAAAACGAAGTTTTTGTTTTAAATAATTAGTTTTTGTATCTGTTATAATAGCATTTTTTTTGTTTTAAATAAGTAGTTTTTGTATCTGTTAAAAGAGCTTTAAGGGGTTTGAGAGACTCTGTTGCCTGATTCCGTGTGGTTTTTCTTTACTTGGTGCCAATTAAAAACGAAATTTTTGTGTTAAATAAGTAGTTCTTGTATCTTTTAAAAGAGCTTTAAGGGGTTTGAGAGACTCTGTTGCCTGATTCCGTGTGGTTTTTCTTTACTTGTTACCCATTAAAAACAAAATTTTTGTTTTAAATAAATAGTTATTGTATATTTTAAAATAGCTTTAAGGGGTTTGAGAGACTCTGTTGCCTGATTCCGTGTGGTTTTTCTTTACTTATTGCTCATTAAAAACGAAATTTTTGTTGTAAATAAGTAGTTCTTGTATCTTTTAAAAGAGCTTTACGGGGTTTGAGAGACTCTGTTGCCTTATTCCGTGTGGTTTTTCTTTACTTGATACCCATTAAAAACGAATTTTTTGTGTTAAATAAGTAGTTTTTGTATCTTTTAAATGATCTTTACGGGGTTTGAGAGACTCGGTTGCCTGAGTCGTTGTGGTTTTTCTTTATTTGGTGCTCATTAAAAACTAAAATTGTGTTTTAAACAAGTAGTTCTTGTATATCTTAAAATAGCTTTACGGGGTTTGAGAGACTCTGTCGCCTGATTCCGTGTGGTTTTTCTTTACTTGATACCTATTAAAAACAAAATTTAGGATTTCTGTTAAATAAATAATTCTTATACATTTTAAAATAGCTTTACGGGATTTGAGAGACTCTGTAATGCAGAAGTTTTTCAGTAAGGACACTCGATATCCTAAAAGTGTTTAATTCAAACTTTTTTAAAACTTCAAAACTTTTCAACGTTATTTATTTTTTTTCTTTTTGTACATATATTAAAATGTCAAGATATGCTTAAAGTTCTAACAATTGCGCTCTGTGATTGGTCAGAGACACGATGTGACTTTCCCACTGGTATTCTATGACCGGTTATTGACACTACCTAATCTATTGCATGTATTAAATCAGTATTTTTTACGCAGTGGAACGATAAACACATAAGTCATATCTTTAAAAAAAAAAGTGAAGATGGAGAATTTTAATAAAGTGTGTCTACATAACAAGGTTATTGTAGCATTGAATGCCGACAAAGAGAAGTATTTAAACTTTGAAACAAGTACAGGTGGTAGCACTATTGGAAGTGTATGCATGCATTGTCATGACAGTAAGGAATTAAATTTCTTTGGAATACCGAAAAAATTCAACTCTTGTGTTGGTGGTTATGCGAGATTGAGATCTCCAGAGATGATTGCACTCAAAGAGAATGCCAACATAAAAATAATCATTGATGATAGAGGACAACTCCTTGCTACTGTTGCAGGTAACACATTACCTACTGATACATCCAATCGTCACCTTTTGGGTATTAGCATTCAAAGGAAGATCAATAAAAGAAAGGCCTACTCTTATACTAATATCATAAACCATATCTTGTCTACGGCCCGATCCTGTTACCTGTGTAAAAATAATGTGACAATAGGCAGTGAAGTGTCCAAAAAATTAAAAAGGTCGTTGTCAGAAAATATCACTATAAAACATAAAGATGACTTGATAAAAAACAAATCAACAGCAAACATTACTTCCATTGATCAAATCGTCATTGAACCAAATAATACCAAAGACGAAAAGCAGATTGAGCCTGTTGATGAGACACCAGTAAAAATTGTGTATGACTCAAAATGGAATAATGATTATTCTACTGATTACGAACTAAGAAAAGACCATAGCTATAATATCAAGAGAGAACATGGTGAACTATTTTATGGAACAGATTCAAAATGTCCAAAGTTAATCATTGATATTAATAATGTATCATAATATATTTTTTGTATTAATATTATAAATAGCATTATTTCATTAAAAATATATTATGCACTACATTGTTATGTGTTCATTATTTTTAAAGTAAGCTAGCATATCAAACGTTTAGAATGTCTAATAAAACGTCGGAGATGTAAGAAAAGGAATTTGCATACATCTATTGTCAGACACATGGGATAACAATGACAAAATCTTGGTATCAGAATGAATAAATTATTTATCAACATCCTTTTACGGATATGTCATTATGAAAAAATTGTAAGTAAGTAAGTAACAAACTCTTTCTTGAATTCACCTCTTTGTTACACAATACAGAAATTTAATTAAAAAGATTATGAAAAAAAAAAATGTAAGTAAGTAACAAACTCTTTCTTGAAGTCACCTCTTGGATACACAATGCAGAAATTTCATTTAAGAACTTATCAAAAATTGTAAGTAAGTAGCAAATTCTTTCTTGAATTCACCTCCTGGATAAATAAAAAAGACATTTCATTCAAGAAATTATGAAAAAATTCATAGTAAGTAACAAACTCTTTCTCGAAGTCACCTCTTGGATACACAATGCAGAAATTTCATTTAAGAAATTTGAAAAAATTTTAAGCAAGTAACAAACTCTTTCCTGAAGTCACCTCTTGGATACACAATGCAGAAACTTCATTTAAGAAACTATAAACAAAATTGTAAGTAAGTAAGTAACAAATTCTTTCTTGAAGTCACCTCTTGGATAAACAATACAGAAATTTCATTAAGGAAATCATGGAAAATTGTAAGTAAGTAGCAAATTGTTTCTTGAATTCGCCTCCTGGATAAAAAAAAGACATTTCGTTCAAGAAATTATGAAAAAATTCTAAGTAAGTAACAAACTCTTTACTGTTTTCACGTGTTAGATACACCATGTAGAAATTTCATACAAGAAATTATGAAAAATTCTCATTAAGTAACAATCTCTTTCTTGAAGTGCCCTCTTGGATACACAATACGGAAATTTCATTCAAGAAACTATGAAAATATTTGTAAGTAAGTAACAAACTCTTTATTGATTTCACCTCTTGGATACACAATACAGATACTTCATTCAAGAAACTATGAAAAAATTGCAAGTAAGTAAAAAACTCTTTATTGTTTTCACCTCTTGGACATACAATACGAAAATTTCATTCAATAAATTATGAAAAAATTGCAAGCAAGTAACAAACTCTTTCCTGAAGTCACCTATTGGATACACAATGTAGAAACTTCATTTAAGAAACTATGAAAAAATTGTATGTAAGTAAGTAACATATTCTTTCTTGAATTCACCTCTTGGATAAACAAAAAAGTCATTTCATTCAAGAAATTATGAGAAAATTCTAAATAAGTAACAAACCCTTTCTTGAATTCACCATTGGGATGCACAATGCAGAAATTTAATTCAGGAAATTATGAAAAACATTGCAAACAAATTCTTTCTTGAACTCGCTTCCTAGACAGACAATACAGAAATTTCTCTCAAGAAATTATGAAAAAATTGTAAGAAATTATCAAAAATTGTAAGTAAGTAGCAAATTCTTTCTTGAATTCACCTCCTGGATAAATAAAAAAGACATTTCATTCAAGAAATTATGACAAAATTCATAGTAAGTAACAAACTCTTTCTTGAAGTCACCTCTTGGATACACAATGCAGAAATTTCATTTAAGAAATTAAAAAAAAATTTAAGCAAGTAACAAACTCTTTCCTGAAGTCACCTCTTGGATACACAATGCAGAAACTTCATTTAAGAAACTATAAAAAAATTGTAAGTAAGTAAGTAACAAATTCTTTATTGAAGTCACCTCTTGGATACACAATACAGAAATTTCATTAAAGAAATCATGAAAAAATTGTAAGTAAGTAGCAAATTGCTTCTTGAATTAACCTGCTGGATAAACAAAAATACATTTCGTTCAAGAAATTATGACAAAATTCTAAGTAAGTAACAAACTCTTTATTGTTTTCACGTCTTAGATACATGATGTAGAAATTTCATTCAAGAAATTATGAAGAAATTCTCAGTAAGTACCAATTTCTTTCTTGAAGTCCCCTCTTGGATACACAATACGGAAACTTCATTCAAGAAATTATGAAAATATTTGTAAGTAACAAACTCTTTATTGATTTCACCTCTTGGATACACAATACAAGTACTTCATTCAAGAAAATATGAAAAAATCGCAAGTAAGTAAAAAACTCTTTATTGTTTTCACTTCTTGGATATACAATACGGAAGTTTCATTCATTAGATTGTTAAAAAATTGCAAGCTAGTAACAAAATCTATCCTGAAATCACCTCTTGGATACACAATGTAGAAATTTCTTGAAGTCCCCTCTTGGATACGCAATACAATACGGAAATTTCATTCAAGAAATTATGAGAAAATTCAAGGTAAGTAACAATATCTTTCTTGAAATCCCCTCTTGGATACACAATACGGAAATTTCATTCAAGAAATCAAAAATAAAATTGAAGTCACCTCTTGGATACACAATGCAGAAACTTCATTTAAGAAACTATATAAAAATTGTAAGTAAGTAAGTAACAAATTCTTTCTTGAAGTCACCTCTTGGATACACAATACAGAAATTTCATTAAAGAAATCATGAAAAAATTGTAAGTAAGTAGCAAATTGTTTCTTGAATTCGCCTGCTGGATAAACAAAAAGACATTTCGTTCAAGAAATTATGACAAAATTATAAGTAAGTAACAAACTCTTTATTGTTTTCACGTCTTAGATACACGATGTAGAAATTTCATTCAAGAAATTATGAAAAAATTCTCAGTAAGTAACAATTTCTTTCTTGAAGTCCCCTCTTGGATACACAATACGGAAACTTCATTCAAGAAATTATGAAAATATTTGTAAGTAACAAACGACACACAAACAGAGTCATAGTGAGAGAGATATCCAAAAAGTTGGGTTGATCTAGGTTCACTTAGAGTGGCACGCCACTCTAAGTGAACCTAGATCAACCCAACTTTTTGGATATCTCTCTCACTATGACTCTGTTTGTGTGTCGTGTCTGTGCGTGTCTCGTCTCTATGTGTGTGTCATATCTGTGGGTGTGTCGTCTCTGTTTTTGTGTCTTCTCTGTATGTTTATTTAATACCCCGGTAAACATTTGACTTGAAATGCTTACCAAAGGTCGACTGCTCACTTTTTTGCAATGTGTAGGAACCAGTGGGGAGTCCCCGCTCTTTTGGAAAGGTACCAAGGAAAAGGCAAGAAAATAGTATGTAGTTTCAAAACGTGTTTAATCACGTATAGAGGTCCCATAGAATGAAATTTCTGTATTGTGTGTGCAAACGGCAAATTCAAGAATGAGTTTGTTACTTACTTAGAATTTGTCATAATTTTTTGAATGAAATGTCTTTTTTTTGTATCCAAGAGGTGAAATCAATAAAGAGTTTGTTACTTACTTTCAATTTTTTTTTAATTTCTTGAATGAAATTTCCGTATTGTGTATCCAAGAGGGGATTTCAAGAAAGATATTGTTACTTACCTTGAATTTTCTCATAATTTCTTGAATGAAATTTCCGTATTGTATTGCGTATCCAAGAGAGGACTTCAAGAAATTTCTACATTATGTATCCAAGAGGTGACTTCAGGAAGGAGTTTGTTACTTGCTTACAATTTTTTCATAATTTATTGAATGAAATTTTCGTATTGTATATCCAAGAGGTGAAAACAATAAAGAGTGTGTTACTTACTTGCGATTTTTTCATAGTTTCTTGAATGAAGTATCTGTATTGTGTATCCAAGAGGTGAAATCAATAAAGAGTTTGTTACTTACAAATATTTTCATAATTTCTTGAATGAAGTTTCCGTATTGTGTATCCAAGAGGGGACTTCAAGAAAGAAATTGTTACTTACTGAGAATTTTTTCATAATCTCTTGAATGAAATTTCTACATCGTGTATCTAAGACGTGAAAACAATAAAGAGTTTGTTACTTACTTAGAATTTTGTCATAATTTCTTGAACGAAATGTCTTTTTCTTTATCCAGCATGCGAATTCAAGAAACAATTTGCTACTTACTTACAATTTTTTCATGATTTCTTTAATGAAATTTCTGTATTGTGTATCCAAGAGGTGACTTCAAGAAAGAATTTGTTACTTACTTACTTACAATTTTTATATAGTTTCTTAAATGAAGTTTCTGCTTTGTGTATCCAAGAGGTGACTTCAATTTTTTTTTTTAATTTCTTGAATGAAATTTCCGTATTGTGTATCCAAGAGGGGATTTCAAGAAAGATATTGTTACTTACCTTGAATTTTCTCATAATTTCTTGAATGAAATTTCCGTATTGTATTGCGTATCCAAGAGAGGACTTAAAGAAATTTCTACATTATGTATCCAAGAGGTGACTTCAGGAAAGAGTTTGTTACTTGCTTGCAATTTTTTCATAATTTATTCAATGAAATTTCCGTATTGTATATCCAAGAGGTGAAAACAATAAAGAGTGTTTTACTTACTTGCGATTTTTTCATAGTTTCTTGAATGAAGTATCTGTATTGTGTATCCAAGAGGTGAAATCAATAAAGAGTTTGTTACTTACAAATATTTTCATAATTTCTTGAATGAAGTTTCCGTATTGTGTATCCAAGAGGGGACTTCAAGAAAGAAATTGTTACTTACTGAGAATTTTTTCATAATTTCTTGAATGAAATTTGTACATCATGTATCTAAGACGTGAAAACAATAAAGAGTTTGTTATTTACTTAGAATTTTGTCATAATTTCTTGAACGAAATGTCTTTTTGTTTATCCAGCATGCGAATTCAAGAAACAATTTGCTACTTACTTACAATTTTTTCATGATTTCTTTAATGAAATTTCTGTATTGTATATCCAAGAGGTGACTTCAAGAAAGAATTTGTTACTTACTTACTTACAATTTTTACATAATTTCTTAAATGAAATTTCTGCATTGTGTATCCAAGAGGTGACTTCAAGAAAGAGTTTGTTACTTACTATGAATTTTGTCATAATTTCTTGAATGAAATGTCTTTTTTATTTATCCAGGAGGTGAATTCAAGAAAGAATTTGCTACTTACTTAAAATTTTTGATAATTTCTTAAATGAAATTTCTGCATTGTGTATCCAAGAGGTGACTTCAAGAAAGAGTTTGTTACTTACTTACAATTTTTTTTCATAATTTTCTTAATTAAATTTCTGGATTGTGTAACAAAGAGGTGAATTCAAGAAAGAGTTTGTTACTTACTTACTTACAATTTTTTCATGATGACATATCCGTAAACGGATGTTGATAAATAATTTATTCATTCTGATACCAAGATTTTGTCAATGTTATCCCATGTGTCTGACAATAGATGTATGCAAATTCCTTTTCTTACATCTCCGACGTTTTATTAGACATTCTAAACGTTTGATATGCTAGATTACTCTAAAAATAATGAACACATAACAATGTAATTAATAATATATTTTTAATTAAATAATTCTATTTATAATATTAATACAAAAAATATATTATTATACATTATTAATATCAATGATTAACTTTGGACATTTTGAATCTGTTCAATAAAATAGTTCACCATGTTCTCTCTTGATATTATAGCTATTGTCTTCTCTTAGTTCGTAATCAGTCGAATAATCATTATTCCATTTTGAGTCATACACAATTTTTACTGGTGTCTCATCAACAGACTCAATATGCTTTTCGTCTTTGGTATTATTTGGTTCAATGACTGTTTGATCAATGGCAGTAATGTTTGCTGGTACTTTGTTTTTCATCGATTCATCTTTATATTCCATAGTGATATTTTCTGACAATGCCCTTTTTATTTTTCTGGCAATTTCGCTGTCTATTATCACATTATTTTTACACAGGTAACAGTTTCGGCACGTAGACAAGATATGGTTTACGATATTAGTAGAAGAGTAGGCCATTCTTTTATTGATCTTCCGTTGAATGCTAATACCCGAAAGGTGACGATTGGATTTATCAGTAGGTAATGTGTTACCTGCAACAGTAGCAAGGAGTTGTCCTCTATCATCAATGATTATTTTTATGTTGGCATTCTCTTTGAGTGCAATCATCTCTGGAGATCTCAATCTCGCATAACCACCAACATAAGAGTTGAATTTTGTCGGTATTCCCAAGAAATTTAATTCCTTACTGTCAAGACAATGCATGCATACATTTCCAATAGTGCTACCACCTGTACTTGTTTCAAAATTTAAATACTTTTCTTTGTCGGCATTCAATGCTACAATAACCTTGTTATGTAGACACACTTTATTAAAATGCTCCATCTTCACTTTTTTTTAAAGATATGACTTATGTGTTTATCGTTCCACTGCGTAAAAAATACTGATTTAATACATGCAATAGATTAGGTAGTGTCAATAACCGGTCATAGAATACCAGTGGGAAAGTCACATCGTGTCTCTGACCAATCACAGAGAGTAATTGTTAGAACTGTAAGCATATTTTGACATTTTAAGATATGTACAAAAAGAAAAAAAATAAATAAAGTTGAAAAATTTCGAAGTTGTAAAAAAGTTTGAATTAAACATTTTTAGAATATCGAGTGTCTTTACTGAGAAACTATTGCATTACAGAGTCTCTCAAACCCCGTAAAGCTATTTTAAAATGTATAAGAATTATTTATTTAACAGAAATCCTAAATTTTGTTTTTAATAGGTATCAAGTAAAGAAAAACCACATAGAATCAGGCAACAGAGTCTCTCAAACCCCGTAAAGATCTTTTAAAAGATACAAGAACTAATTATTTACAACAAAAATTTAGTTTTTAATGTGCACCAAGTAAAGAAAAACCACACGGAATCAGGCAACAGAGTCTCTCAAACCCCTTAAAGCTATTTTAAAAGATACAATAACTACTTATTTAACACAAAAATTTCGTTTTTAATGGGTATCAAGTAAAGAAAAACCACACGGAATCAGGCAACAGAGTCTCTCAAACCCCATAAAGCTCTTTTAAAAGATACAAGAACTACTTATTTACAACAAAAATTTCGTTTTTAATGAGCACTAAGTAAAGAAAAACCACACGGAATCAGGCAACAGAGTCTCTCAAACCCCTTAAAGCTCTTTTAAAAGATACAAGAACTACTTATTTAACACAAAAATTTTGTTTTTAATGGGTATCAAGCAAAGAAAAACCACACGGAATCAGGCAACCGAGTCTCTCAAACCCCGTAAATCTCTTTTAAAATATAAAAGAAATAATTATTTAAAAAAAAAAATTCTTTTTTCATGGGTACAATGTTAAGAAAAACCAAACGGAATCAGGCAACCGAGACTCTCAAACCCCGTAAAGCTCTTTTAAAAGATACAAAAACTACTTATTTAAAACAAAAAAAATGCTCTTATAACAGATACAAAAACTACTTATTTAAAACAAAAACTTTGTTTTTAATGAGCACTAAGTAAAGAAAAACCACACGGAATCATGCAACAGAGTCTCTCAAACCCCTTAAAGCTCTTTTAACAGATACAAAAACTACTTATTTAAAACAAAAAATTCGTTTTTAATGAGCACTAAGTAAAGAAAAACCACACGGAATCAGGCAACTGAGTCTCTCAAACCCCTTAAAGCTCTTTTAAAAGATACAAAAACTACTTATTTAACACAAAAATTTCGTTTTAATAGGCACCAAGTAAAGAAAGAGCTCAAGCTTCTATAGGATAATGCTGAAATTGCTATGGCAGTACGCAAATAACATAGAAATTGCTAGGGCAGTACGCAAATAGCATAGTCCTATGGCAGTACGCAAATAACATAGAAATTACTAGGGCAGTACGCAAATCCAGAAGGTCATTTGAGGGAGCTCTGAATCTCTTTGAAAAGGTGAAGGGCTTCTATAGAATAACATTGAAATTGCTATGGCAGTACGCAAATAACATAGAAATTGCTAGGGTAGTACGCAAATAGCATAGTCCTATGGCAGTACGCAAATAACATAGAAATTGCTAGGGCAGTACGCAAATAGCATAGTCCTATGGCAGTACGCAAATAACATAGAAATTGCTAGGGCAGTACGCAAATAGCATAGTCCTATGGCAGTAGGCACATAACATAGAAATTGCTAGGGCAGTACGCAAATAGCATAGTCCTATGTCAGTACGCAAATAACATAGAAATTGCTAGGGCAGTACGCAAATAGCATAGTCCTATGGCAGTACGCAAATAACATAGAAATTGCTAGGGCAGTACGCAAATAGCATAGTCCTATAGCAGTACGCAAATAACACAGAAATTGCTAGGGCAGTACGCAAATAGCATAGTCCTATGGCAGTACGCAAATAACATAGAAATTGCTAGGGCAGTACGCAAATAGCATAGTCCTATGGCAGTACGCAAATAACATAGAAATTGCTATGGCAGTACGCAAAATGGTACCTCTTACCCTACTACTTGAGCACCATCTTTTCTCATGAAAAAAAAGTCCTAAATTTCTCTAACTAATGTTTAAAAGCATATCCACGATATCATTTTGTCGTGTCGTGATCAATATATCAATAAATTGTGTAAATGCATTTGGACCACAATGTAGAAGCATCAAGCAATAGTCTAATGATGGAGAATCAGTTTTCATTATATCGACAAGCATTTCCCGAGAAAATATCTTCCTTTGAATAGACAACTCTAGAAAATCATCGTCTAGAACTAAACGTTTTTCCATAAGAACTAGATTCCTCATGATTCGATCTTTCTCGAACCTATCCATTTTTTTAGAGTCCTAACTCTCTCACAACCAACTTCAGACTAACCAGAATTTCTTTTTTGTACTTTAAAAAATATACGCTAGTGTATTATAGAAAGAAAAAAAAATACCATTGATTTAAAAACAATTTTATTGAACATAATTACAATAATAATATTCACTGATGCATTTTGTTCTCATCAATATATTTCGATAAGACATATAATGCTCACTGAAGTGTATTTATATGGATAATATTCACTTTTCCAGAAAAACATAGCTGTTCCTCCTGCTTAAATTTGCTTAATGATATCACGTATCTAGCATACATAGTGTCCCATTCAAGACATAGTCTAAAACTAGCGGTTACTTCCACGGCCACATTAGGTACTCGTGCATCACTGTTGTCAGTTCCGTCATTAATCTCCAATAATGCAAATGTACTAGTCATTTTTTCCTCAATTAATATCCTCGCAAATAAACTATTCTCTTTGAATTCAATTCTCTTACTAATATGAGTTGTAAAGAAAACTATTCTTTTTATGCAAATCCCAATCACCAATCAAGTTATACTCGTTCCTCTTTGAAAAGGTGTAATGACCTGTAGAAATGTTCATCCATAGGACCGGTATTGCGTAAATCTCTTTGAAAGGTGTAATGCCCCTGTAGAAATGTTTATCTACCAGAAAAACCTGTTTGGTACATAGGAGTAGCAGAATTCAATAGATGGTTACTACTGGTGTTAGTTGCCTTTCAATCACTTTCGACTATTAAAAAGGCCACTAGCCATTTCAAATTCCAATCAAATGAGCATTTTTTGAAGTTTCTACGACAACGCTTTCTGTAAAAAACCTTATATGCTCCCAGGGCATAACTTACAACCCTTGCCCTGAGGGCTGTGGGGGGGGTTGTCATCCTCAAACACATAATTTCTAGAATTTTCAACTAGGTTAAACAAAATGGCTATCTCAAAATTTTGATTTGATGTGTTTGGGGAAACGGGGGGCGTAAGCGGGGGGGTTAGTTGCCCTCTAATCTCTATCGACTATTAAAATAGGGGACTAGCCCTTTGAATTTTCAATTGAAAGAGTCTTTTTTGAAGTTTCAAATTCTCAAAATTTTGATTGGATGTGTTTGGGGAAATGGTTGGCGTGGAAGGGGTGTTAGTTGCCTTCCAATCACTTTCAATCATTAAAAATGGCACAAGCCACTCCAATTTCCAATAGAATGAGCCCTTTTTGAAGTTTCTACGACAACTCCTTCGACACGAAGTGGCCTGGTCTAAGTCCAAGAAAAAAGTTTTTTTCTGGTCTAACACTAGAAAAAAATAAGTAATACATTGTGTCAACATCGTTCTTTACTTTGGCAGCGCTATTGCACTGCCTATGATCAAAATGTCAAGCCTTCCAATCCCTTTCGACTATGAAAAAGGGCAGTAGCCCTTTCAATTTTCAGTCGAATTAGCCCTTTTTGAGTTTCTATGACAACGCTTTTTATATACGCCTTATATGCTCCCAGGGTATAAATTAAAACCCTTGCCCTAAGGGCTGTGAGGAAGTTGTCATCCTCAAAGACCTAATTTCCAGAACTTTCAACTACGTTAAAAAAATGGCTATCTCAAAATTTTGATTGGATGTGTTTGGGGAAGTGGTGGGCGTAAGAGGGGCGTTAGTTTCTCTCCAATCACTTTCAACTATTAAAAAAAGGCACTAGCCCTTTCAATTTCCAATCGAATTGAGCCCTTTTGAAGTTTCTACGACAACGCTTTCAATAAAAACCTTATATGCCCCCAGGGCATAAGTAGTAATGATAGTGCTGATTTCAACCCTACATTCAACCCTACAAGAATATGCTCAAAAGTGTGATAGATATGAAACTTACATGGAAACTTACATTGAATTTCACAAAAAAGTAGTCTAACCGGTGCATTGACTTACCAAGGACAGTGATATATAGGTCAATTACACATGGAATTACATAGAAATATGGAGTGCAGTATAACCGGTACATTAAGTTACCAAGGACAGTCACACCTTAAGTGGACAAGCATGTTTTGAAACTAGTCCAGGCTTTATAAGATAATTAGAGTGGTTTTTTTTATTGATATGAATTTCACAAGAATGTGTCGTTTTACGTAGACATTTTAAAAAGCGATCGTTATCTATAAAGTGGGCAAGCATGTTTCTCTACACCTTTTCAAAGAGAGTGAGTATCTTCTCACATGGCCTTCCAATGTTATTCTATGGGACCTCTACAGGTAGTTAATTGCCTTAACTCGAGAGTAGTTTGTTATTAAAAAAAATTGGATGTTACAATCAGAATTGTTTGATTGACATTTGCAACAAGCGGTAAGGTATTCGCGAAATGTACTATACGAACGATCTTATTTGAATAATAGGGAAAAAGAGCTAGATAACATTTGCGAATAGAAGATAGAGAAAAAAAAAAGAAAAAAAAGGGTTAAAGTGATTAGCAGTTAAGGTAACCCTGAAGAGCATGTTAATTCATACCTTATTTATTATAAATTTGGAACAATATCAATCTTTGGAAACGGTTAACGATGATAAAATGGTCTTATGTTTTGACCTAGCTTCAGCAGAAGCTTAGGATAGTAGCGGTGACAATTGAGAGATAAGGAGCAATTGCCCCCTATTTTTGAAAAATATCTTTTTGTGGCATTTATACTTTTAAAAAATACTAAGTTCAATATTCGAAGCTACCTTCAGCAGGAGCTTAGGACAAAAGTGGCGACAATTGAGAGATAGAGATTATTTGCCCCCTAGTTTTTGAAAAGTACCTTGTTGTAATATTTTACTTTCAAAAAGTTCAATATTCGAAGCTAGCATCAGCAGGAGCTTAGGTTAGTAGTGGTGACATTTGAGATATTAGGAGCAATTGCCCTTTATGTTTGAAAAAATACCTTTTTGTGGCATTTATACTTTTAAAAATACAAAGTTCAATATTTGAAGCTATCTTCAGCAGGAGCTTAGGACAAAAGCGGTGACAATTGAGAGATAGAGATTAATTGCCACCCTAGTTTTTGAAAAATACCTTTTTGTGATATTTTTACTTTTAAAAAGTTCAATATTCTAAGCTAGCTTCAGCAGGAGCTTAGAAGGGCAGCGGTGTAAATTGAGAGATAAAAACTAATTGCTCCCCGTTTTTTGAAAAATACCTTTTTTGTGATATTTTACTTTAAAAATGTACACTATATGAAACTAGCTTAAGCAGGACATTAGGACAGCAGCGGGGACAATTAAGAGATAGAGATTAATTGCCCCCCAGTTTTTGAAAAACACCTTTTTTGTGATATTTTACTTTTAAAAAGTTCAATAGTCGAGGCTAGCTTCAGCAAGAGTTTAGGAAGGAAGCGTTGACAAATGAGAGATAGAGATTAATTGCTCTACATTTTCCGAAAAATAACTTTTTATGATATTTTACTTTTAAAAAGTTTAATATTTGAAGCTAGCTACAGTAGGAGCTTAGGAAGGCAGCGGTGACAATTGAGAGATAGAGATTAATTGCCCCCTAGTTTTTGAAAAATACCTTTTTGTGATATTTTACTTTTAAAAAGTTCAATATTCGAAGCTAGCAACAGTAGGAGCTTAGGACGGCAGCGGTGACAATTAAGAGATAGAGATTAATTGCCCTCTGGTTTTTGAAAAATACCTTTTTGTGATATTTGATGACAGAGTGGATGTCTTAGACTAGTTATAATGCTGTACTCTGGCATGAATTGCTTGCGAAAACCCGGATGAATTACTTGAAAATAAAGTTTTGACAAGAAATGTCTGAAAAGTGTTTCTGGGGAGATGGGGCGATGACAGAAGTGTGTCTTAGAGTAGTTATATTTCCGTACTGTGGCACGAATTGCTTGTGAAAAACCCAAATGAATGACTTGAAAATAAATCTTTAACAAGTAATGTCTGAAGTGTTTTTGGTGAGATGGGGCAAGGACAGCAGCGTGTCTTAGAGTAGTTATAGTTCTGTACCGTGGCACAAATTCCTTTTGAAAAACCCAAATGAATGACTTGAAATAAAATTTTTAACGAGAAATGTCTTAAAATTGTTTTGGGGGGGGATGGAGCGATGACAGATTGGATGTCTCAGACTAGTGATAGTGCTGTACTGTGGCACGAATTGCTTGTGAAAAACCCAAATGAATGACTTGAAATAAAATTTTTAACAAGAAATGTCTGAAAAGTATTTTTTTGGGAGAAGGGGCTATGACAGAGTGGATGTCTTAGAGTAGTTTTAGTGCTGAACTCCAGCATGAATTTCTTTTCAAAAACTCGGCTGAATTAGTTGAAAATAAATTTTTAACAAGAAATGTCTGAAAAGTGTTTCTGGGGAGATGGGGTGATGACAGAAGGGTGTCTTAGACTAGTTATATTTCAGTACTGTTGCACGAATTGCTTTCGAAAACCCAAATGAATGACTTGAAACAGAATTTTTAACGAGAAATGTCTAAAAATTGTTTTTGGGGAGATGGGGCGATGACAGAAGCGTGTCTTAGAGTAGTTATAGTTCTGTACTGTGGCACGAATTGATTGTGAGAAACCCAAATGAATGACTTGAAATAAAATTTATAACAAGAAATGTCTGAATATTGTTTTTTTTTGGGGGGCGGGGTGGGGGTTGGGCGATGAGAGATTGGATGTCTTATACTAGTAATAGTGCTGTACTGTGACATGAATTGCTTTCGAAAACCCAAATGAATGACTTGAAATAAAAATTTTAACGAGAAAGGTCTGAAAAGTGTTTTTGGGGAGAATGGGGCGATGACAGAAGAGTGTCTTAGGGTAGTTACATTTCTGTACTGTGGTACGAATTGATCGTGAAAACCCCAAATGAATGACTTGAAATAAAATTTTTAACAAGAAATGCCTGAATAGTGTTTTTGGGGGGATGGGGCGATGACAGAGTGGATGTCTTAGACTAGTTATAATGCTGTACTCTGGCATGAATTGCTTGCGAAAACCCGGATGAATTACTTGAAAATAAAGTTTTGACAAGAAATGTCTGAAAAGTGTTTCTGGGGAGATGGGGCGATGACAGAAGCGTGTCTTAGAGTAGTTATAGTTCTGTACTGTGGCACGAATTGCTTGTGAAAAACCCAAATGAAAGACTTGAAAATAAAGTTTTAACAAGAAATGCCTGAAAAGTGTTTTTGGGGGGATGGGGCGAGGACAGCAGCGTGTCTTAGAGTAGTTATAGTTCTTTACTGTGGCACGAATTACTTTTGAAAAACCCAAATGAATGACTTGAAATAAAATTTTTAACGAGAAATGTCTGAAAATGGTTTTTGGGGGGATGGAGTGATGACAGATTGGATGTCTCAGACTAGTGATAGTGCTGCACTGTGGCACGAATTGCTATAAAAAAACCAAAATGAATGACTTGAAATAACATTTTTATCAAAAAATATCTGAATAGTATTTTTCGGGAGAGGAGGCGATAACAAAGTGGAAGTCTTAGACTCGTTCTAGTGCTGTAATCTAGCATGAATTTCTTTTCGAACATCTAGGTTACTTAGTTGAAAATAAATTTTTAACGAGAAATGGCTTAAAAGTGTTTTTGGGGAGATGGGGTAATGACCGAAGGGTGTCTTAGACTAGTTATAGTTCAGTACTGTGGCACGAAGTGCTTGTGAAAAACCCAAATGAATGACTTGAAATAGAATTTTGAACGATAAATGTCTGAAAAGCGTTTTTGGGGAGATGGGGCGATGACAAAAGCGTGTCTTAGAGTAGTTATAGTTCTGTACTGTGGCACGAATTGATTGTGAAAACCCAAATGAATGACTTGAAATAAAATTTATAACAAGACATGTCTGAAAACTGTTTTTGGGGAGATGGGGCGACGACAGAGTGGATGTCTTAGACTAGTTATAGTGCTGTACTCTGGCATGAATTACTTTCGAAAACCCAGATGAATTACTCGAAAATAAATTTTTAACAAGAAATGTCTGAAAACTGTTTTTGGGGAGATGGGGCGATGACAGAAGCGTGTCCACACACAGATACGAAACACACATAGAGACGTAACACGCATAGAGGGAACACACACACAGAGAGACGACACCCACACAGAGACGACACACACACAGAGACGACACACACAGAGACAACACACTCAAAGTGACGACTTACACATAGAGACGACACTCGCACAGAGACTACACACACACAGAGACGACACACATAGAGAGAAGACACACACACAGAGACAAAACACATACAGAGAAAACACACACACAGAGACGACACACACACACAGATACGAAACACACAATGAGACGACAGACGCACAGAGATGACACACACAAAGAGACGACTCACACACAGAGAGGAAAAACACACAGAAACGAAAGACACAAAGAGACGACTCACACACAGAGAGGACAAACACACAGAAACAACACACACACACACACAGAGACGACACACATATAGAGACAACACAGACACAGAGACGACAGACACACAGAGACGAAACACACCCAGAGACGACACATAGACAGATACGACACACACCCACAGAGACGACACACACACACAGATACGAAACACACATAGAGACGACACACGCATAGATACAGCACACACACAGAGACGACACCCACACAGAGACGACACACACATAGCGACGACACACACAGAGACGACACACACAAAGTGACGACTTAGACATAGAGACGACACACGCACAGAGACGAGAAACACACAGAGACGACACGCATAGAGGGACAACACACACACAGACACGACAAACAAGCACAGACAACACACACACACAAAGAGACGACACACAAACACAGATAGCGACGAAACACACATAGAAACGACACACGCATAGAGACGACACACACACACACAGACGACAGACACATAGCGACGAAACACACACAGAGATGACACACACACAGAGACGACACACTCAAAGTGACGACTTACACATAGAGACGACACACACACAGAGACGACTCACACACAGAGACAACACACATACAGAGAGACCACAAATACACAGAGACCACACACACATAGAGACGACACACACACAGATACTAAACACACAAAGAGACGACACATACACAGAGGCGACACACACATAGAGACGACAAACATACAGAGAAGACACACACACAGAGACGACACACACACACACACACCACAGACACAGAGACAACACACTCACAGAGACGCCACACACACCGAGACGACACACACACACAGATACAAAAAACACATAGAGACAAAACAGGCACAGAGACGACAGACACACGAAGACAACAACAAAAGAGACAACACGCACACAGAGACAACACACGCACACACACACAGACACAGATACTACACCCACTTAGAAAAGACACACTCACATAGAAGACACACACACAGAGAGATGAAAACATAGAGACACACACAAACATACACCACACGCACAAAGAGACAACAACACACACACACAGAGACGACACACACACAGAGACGACACACCCACAGAGAAGACACACACACAGAGACGACAACACACAGAGAGAATACACACGAACAGAGAGGACACACACACAGAGAAGACACACAAACAGAGACGACACACACGCACAGACGACACACACATAGAGACTAAACAAACACAGATAAAACACACATACAGAGAGAAAACAACACACAGAGAGACAAAACACACACATAGTAACTAAAAACGAACAGAGAGAAAAAACACGCAAAGAGACGACACACAGAGACGACACACACACACAGACGACACACACATAGCGACGACACAAACACAGAGACGACACGCACAAAGAAACGACACACACACACACACACAGAGAGAGAGAGAAGACACACGCACAGAGACGACACCAGCACACAGAGACGACACACACACAGAGATGACACACACACAGAGATGACACACACACAGAGAGGAAACACACACAGAGACGACACACGCACAGAGACGATACACACACACAGAGACAACACGCAGAGAGAGACGAGACACACACACAGAAACGAGAAACACACATTGAGACGACACACGCAAAGAGACGACACACACAGACAACACACACACACAGAGACGACACACTCAAAGTGACGACTTACACATAGAGACGACACACGCACAGAGACGACAAACACACAGAGACGACACACATAGAGAGACTACACACACACACACACACACACAGACGACAAACACACAGAGAAAACACACACAAAGAGACGACACACACACACGGATACGAAACACACAAAGACACGACACACGCACAGAGATGACAAACATACAGAGAAGACACAAAAACAGAGACGACACATCCACAGAGATGACACACACATAGAGACGACACACGCACAGACACGACACACCAACAGAGTCATAGTGAGAGAGATATCCAGAGATATGTCATCTCTGCGGGTGCGTCGTCTTTGTTTTTGTGTCTTCTCTTTATGTTTGTCGTCTCTGTGCGTGTGTCGTCTCTTTGTGTGTTTCGTATCCGTGTGTGTGTGTCGTCTCGTTGTGTGTGTTGTCTCTGTGTGTTTGTCATATCTGTGTGTGTGTGTGTCGTCTCTCTATGTGTGTCGTCTCTGACACATGCACAGACACGACAGAGATGTGTGTCGAGACGACACACGCACAGTCACGACACACAAACAGAGCCATAGTGAGAGAGATATCCACAGAGATATGTCATCTCTGTGGGTGTGTCGTCTCTGTTTTTGTGTCTTCTATGTATGTTTGTCGTCTCTGTGTATGTGTCGTCTCTTTGTGTGTTTCGTATCCGTGTGTGTGTCGTCTCTTTGTGTGTGTTGTCTCTGTGTGTTTGTCGTCTCTGTGTATGTGTGTCTTCTCTCTATGTGTGTCGTCTTTGCGCGTGTGTCGTCTCTATGTGTAAGTCGTCACTTTGAGGGTTTCGTCTCTGTGTGTGTGTGTCGTCTGTGTGTGTCGTCTCTGTTTGTGTGTCGTCTCTATGTGTGTTTGTCGTTTCTGTGTGTGTGTCTCGTCTCTGTGTGTGTGTTTTCTCTGTGTGTGTATCATCTGTGTGCATGTGTCGTCTCTATGTGTTTGTCGTATCTGTTAGTGTGTGTGTCGTCTCTGTGTGTGTCTCATCTCTGTGTGTGTGTGTCGTCTCTGTGTGTGTGTGTGTGTGTCGTCTCTTTGGTTGTGTCTTCTCTGTGTGTGTGTGTGTGTGTGTGTCGTCTCTGTGCGTGTGTCGTCGCTATGTGTGTGTCGTATCTGTGTGTGTTGTCTATCTGCGTGTGTGTCGTCTCTGTGCGTGTGTCTTCTCTGTGTGTGTCGTCTCTGTGTGTGTATCGTCTCTGTGCGTGTGTCGTCCTATATATCACTGTCCTTGGTAAGTCAATGCACCGGTTAGGCTACTTTTTTGTGAAATTCAATGTAAGTTTCCATGTAAGTTTCGTATCTATTACACTTTTGAGCATATTCTTGTAGGGTTGAATGTAGGGTTGAAATCAGCACTATCAATACTACTGGCAAATTACAACCCTTGCCCTGAGGGTTGGGGAGGGGGGTTGTCATCCTTCAAAGATCTAATTTCCAGAACTTTCAACTACGTTGAAGAAAATTGCTATCTCAAAGTTTTGATTGTATGTGTTTGGGGAAATGATGAGCGTGAGAGGAGGGTTAGTTTGCCTTCCAATCACTTCCTGCATTAAAAAGGGCACTATCCCTTTCAATTCCCAATTGAATGAGCCCTTTTTGAAGTTTCGATGACAATGTTTTATATAAAAACCTTATATGCCCCAGGGCATAACTTATAACCTTTGACTTAAGGGCTGTGAGGGGTTCGTCATCCTCAATGGAGTGAATGGTGTCAATGGTTTGTCATCCTCATCCTCAGTGGTGGGCGTGAGAGGGGGTTAGTTGCCATCTAATCACTTTCGACTATTAAAAAGGGCACTAGCCGTTTCAATTTCCAATCGAATTATTCCTATTTGAAGTTTCTACGATAACGCTTTCTAGAAAACAAAAACTTATATGCCCCCAGGGCATAACTTCCAACCCTTGCCCTGAGGGCTGTGGGGGAGTGTCATCATCAAAAACATAATTTCCATACTTTTTAACTACGTCGAACAAATTTGTTGTCTCAAAATTTTGATTGGATGTGTTTGGGGAACTGGTGGGTGTGAGAGGGGTGTGTTATCCTCCAATCACTTTCGACTATTAAAAAGGGCACTAGCCCTTCAAATTTCCAATCGAATGATCCCTTTTTGAAGTTTCCACAACATCACTATCTATAAAAACCTTAAAGGCCCCGAGGACATAACATACGACCATTGCCCAGAGGGCTCTGAGGGGTTATCATCCTCAAAGACCTATTTTCTAAGACTTTGAACTACGTTGAACAAAATGGATATCTAAAACCTTTGATTTGGTGTATTTGGACAAACAGTGGGTTTGAGAGAGGGGGCTAGTCACCCTCAAATCACTTTCGACAATTACAAAGGGCACTAGCCCTTTGAATTTACAATCGAATGAGCCTTTATTCACGTTTCTATGACAGAGCTTTCAACAAAAAACCTTATATGCTCTCAGGGCATAACTTACAACCTTTATCCTGAGAGCTGTGGGGGGAATGTCATCCTCTTAGATATAATATCCGGACCTTTCAACAACTTTGAACAAAATGTCTATCTCAAAATTTTGATTGGATGTGTTTGGATAAACGGTGGGCGTGGAAGATAAGTTAGTTAAGTTCCAATCACTTTCGAATATTGAGAATGGCACTAGCCGTTTCAATTTCCAATCAAATTAGCCGTTTCTGAGGTATCCACAGAAATGCTTTCTATAAAAAAAAACTTTATACACCCTCAGGAAACAGCTAACAGCCCATGTCTTGGCGATTGTTGGGGGGTTGTCTTATTCAAAGGCCTAACTTCCAGAATTATCAACCGCTTTCAACAGAATGGCTGCATTACAATTATAATTGGATGTGTTTGGGGAAAAGGTGGGTGTGAGAGGGGGGCCAGTTGTCCTCCAATCACTTTCGACCATTAAAAGGGCACTAGCCCTTTGAATTTTCAATCGAACGAGCCTTTTTTAAAGTTTTTACGACAACGCTTTCTATGAGAACCTTATTTGCCCCCAGGGCATAGCTTCCAACCCTTGCCCTGAGGGCTGTGGGGGAGTGTCCTCCTCAAAAACATAATTTCTATTTGGAAATCAACTACGCTGAACAAAATGGCTTTCTCAAAATTTTGATTGGATATGTTTGGGGAAATGGTGGGCTTGGAAGGGGTGTTATTTGCCTTCTAATCACTTTCGGCTATTAAAAAGATCACAAGCCACTCCAATTTCCAATCGAATGAGCCCTTTTCGAAGTTTCTTTGACAACTCCTTCGATACGAAGTGCCCTGTTATGGAAAACAAAACATAAACAAAAAATAATGCATTGTGCCAACATCGTTCTTTACTTAGGCAGCGCTATTGCGCTGCCTAGGATTTGCCATAAAACATCCACTTCTTTTTGTTTGATTAATCAAAAAAACTTTTTGCACAAAATAAGTTTTTCAAAAAAAAGTAAAGAACTTCATTAAACCAAAAATGAACAACAATAGAATCAAATAATCTACCAAGCATTTAATTACCACAGATAAGTATCAATAAATAAATGAAACCCAAAACAAACAGAAATTGAAATAAGTCAAACTCAAAACAAAGCAGAAATTAATCTAAGTAGGGTTTTAAACCCTATGCTTTCTAAAAACCAGAATATAATTTGTACTTTACTGAACAAATATTCGGTACTTGGGTACTAGATGGGCCTTTACAAGGAAACCAGTCACAAAAAACCTGTCTTTCAAGGTTTAATTCAAGGGACTGCTATAGAGTAATGCAATGTATAGCGTGGTTTTCATTGCGCATACGATGTTTAAACTGTTGTTTTCTAGGGTTTAGGGGATGGAAAAGGTACCTAGGTTAGGTTACGTATTTAATATATGCTACGCTTTACCCCCACCCCCCTAATGTGCAAATATATAGCCCAAATTTGTTTATATACTATTATATATTCATCCTATTTTTTTTATTTCATTAGCATTAACCGAACTTGACTTTTTAGAAAGGTCCATATAATACCGAAGTACCAATAATTCTTTTAATTGTTTTCGCTTATAACTTTAAGAAAACAAAAATTATATAAGTTTTTAAGTAATAAATATCAGCATATGTATATTAAAGTACAATGTACATTTTTATCAGTAAATTCATTTGAAATATTTTCAGTAAAGTACAAAGTATATTCTGGGTTTTAGAAAGCATAAGGCTTAGAACCCTACTCAGATTAATTTCTGCTCGTTTTGAGTTTGACTTGTTTTAATTTCTGATTGTTTTGGGTTTCATTCATTTATTGATACTGATTTGTGGTAGTTGTATGCTTGGTAGATTATTTGATTATTTTTTTTGTTCATTTTTGGTTTAACGGAGTTCTTTACTTTTTTTTTGAAAAAATTATTTTGCACAAATTTTTTTTGATTAATTAAGCTAAAAAGTGGCAATTATAATTCTACTGTCGAAAGTAAATGGAGAGCTTTATGGAAGATTCATGATTTCGAATAGCTTGCGATAACGCAGTGGACGAAGCTGCGCTTCCTAATGTCATGTTTAACGGTTTGATCCCGCTTGTCGCAAGGAAGCTATAATTACTATGTTTATTGTATAACTTTTTTTTCACTATTGTTCGAATTACATTATTTTAAAACAGCTTTTTCAGCAAAAGTACTTTTTCACAGGTAAGTAAAGAACTATATTAAACGAAAGAGGAATAAAAATAAAGTCAAATAACATTTCAAGCGTAAAACGACCATAAATCACCGTCAATAAGCAAATGAAACTCAAAACAAGCAGAAATTACAATAAATAACGAAGTCAAACTTAAAATGAATAGAAACTACAAAAAATATGAGTAGCGCTAACACCTTTTGTGCCTTCTGAAGACCAGAACGTAAGTTGCACTTTTAAGAAAACAACTATTTCGAACAATACGTTTCATTTCTCGAACCATAAAAAAAAAACACCATAATAATCATATTAACCAAGATTACTGAAAAGAACAAATGAATTTGGATCGGCAGTCTTGATAGTTTTGGATTGATTAAAGTTCAAAAAGAAAAAAACTTTTTCAAATGTATCTTGTTTACAGTAAAGTGCAAATTACGGTCTGACCTTTAGTAGACACAAGGCACATTACCCCTACTTCTCTTTGTGATTTTTTCTGATCGTTCTTTATGGCACCTGAATTTTATAGCACCAGATGGCTAAATGTTTATGAATTTGTCATTTAGAAAATTGGTTCCAAGCAGCAGGTTTTTACCTCTTTCATAGAAGCATTTTCTTGTTTGGTAACGCTTCTAATCAGTTTTTAAGGATTGAAAAGGAGCCTTGGCGCCCTTGGTCTATCCCCCTCTACAAATAACGTCCCTGACTCTAATCAGCATAAAAATCCGATTCATTTTCTTGTTTGGTAACGCTTCTAATCAGTTTTTAAGGATTGAAAAGGAGCCTTGGCGCCCTTGGTCTATCCCCCTCTACAAATAACGTCCCTGACTCTAATCACCATAAAAATCCGATTCTCATAGAAGCATTTTCTATGAGATTTCATAGAAGCATTTTATAGAAGCATTTCATAGAAGCATTTTCTTGTTTGGTAACGCTTCTAATCAGTTTTTAATGATTGAAAAGGAGCCTTGGCGCCCTTGGTCTATCCCCCTCTACAAATAACGTCCCTGACTCTAATCAGCATAAAAATCCGATTCATTTTCTTGTTTGGTAACGCTTCTAATCAGTTTTTAAGGATTGAAAAGGAGCCTTGGCGCCCTTGGTCTATCCCCCTCTACAAATAACGTCCCTGACTCTAATCAGCATATATATCCGATTCATTTTCTTGTTTGGTAACGCTTCTAATCAGTTTTTAAGGATTGAAAAGGAGCCTTGGCGCCCTTGGTCTATCCCCCTCTACAAATAACGTCCCTGACTCTAATCAGCATAAAAATCCGATTCTCATAGAAGCATTTTCTATGAGATTTCATAGAAGCATTTTATAGAAGCATTTCATAGAAGCATTTTCTTGTTTGGTAACGCTTCTAATCAGTTTTTAAGGATTGAAAAGGAGCCTTGGCGCCCTTGGTCTATCCCCCTCTACAAATAACGTCCCTGACTCTAATCAGCATAAAAATCCGATTCATTTTCTTGTTTGGTAACGCTTCTAATCAGTTTTTAAGGATTGAAAAGGAGCCTTGGCGCCCTTGGTCTATCCCCCTCTACAAATAACGTCCCTGACTCTAATCAGCATAAAAATCCGATTCATTTTCTTGTTTGGTAACGCTTCTAATCAGTTTTTAAGGATTGAAAAGGAGCCTTGGCGCCCTTGGTCTATCCCCCTCTACAAATAACGTCCCTGACTCTAATCAGCATAAAAATCCGATTCTCATAGAAGCATTTTCTATGAGATTTCATAGAAGCATTTTATAGAAGCATTTCATAGAAGCATTTTCTTGTTTGGTAACGCTTCTAATCAGTTTTTAAGGATTGAAAAGGAGCCTTGGCGCCCTTGGTCTATCCCCCTCTACAAATAACGTCCCTGACTCTAATCACCATAAAAATCCGATTCTTTTGATGTATCTATTTGATGAGATATGATGAAATATACATTTATTAAAAAAGAAAACAAACACTACTCGCCTTTCGCCTGCCACGAAAGGCAATAAGCTTGAAAGGGCAAGCGAGGTTATCACTCTCAGCTAATTAAAACAATATTCATACCTTGCTACTCAACACACAAGAAACTTATCTGATGAAGGAATAAAGGAAAAAAGAGAGAAAGAGGAAAAGATAAGAAGTAGATATAAAAAAAAGCAAAAAAAAAGGAAAGTAAATCAGTAAAATACCTTAAATGGAATGACAACCTGGAGTGGGATTGACACCAAATTCACTCCCGAGATAAAAGAAACTTCTTTGCCCGTGACTTGAATACCGGAAGACTAGGCGCATTTTTCACACACTCGGGCAATATATTCCAAACATGGCGACCATAATGGCGAATCACAAAAGATGCCCGAGTGGTGCTCCTAAACTCATGAGTTAAGTCGTCAGCTTTTCTTGTATTATGATCATGACGGTCTCTATTAAAAGTAAAAAGATTTTCAAAAGCAGGGGTGAGCAGCTGATTCAAAGATTTATACGAGAAAATCGCGACTTGGTAATCTCGAATTTGGGATACATCCATTAACTTATTCTTTATAAAATGCTCATGAGCAGGAACCTCATCAGAATCATCAAATTCAAATACTAATTTTACAGCTCTATTCTGAAGCTTTTGTACTCTTTTGAAACATGTTACAAAATTACTTGCCCATATAGAGCATCCGTAGCTAATATAAGGGTAAAATGTAGAAAAATAAATCATTTTCAGGATCTTTTTTGGGACTAGCTTTTTAATTCTTTGCATCAACCCAAGGCCTCTGCTTAATTTTTCAGCTATTGCACTGCAATGGTTTTTCGACGACAGGTTTTCATCAATTAAAAACCCCAAATACTTCGTTGTTGCTACTCTCTTTATCACATTTTCTTGAACCGTGATATGGTCATTTCCAGCAAAAGACGAAAGTCTAGAAAATATCATAAAAAAGGCTTTAGAAAAGTTTAGGGTTAACATATTTTGTTGAGAAAAAGTTAGAAATTCAGAAACTACATAATGAATTTTATTACATAAAACATCAAGTAAAGGCACTGCCAGAAAGAGCAAAGTGTCATCTGCAAACAGGATGACACCAGCCTCTGACAGGTAGTGTTTCACTCGATCAATGAAAATAACGAAAAGTAGAGGTCCCAAGATTGACCATTGTGGGACCCCGCACTCTACTTTATTTTTTGAAGATAAAAATGACCCATTCTGAACTATCTGATACCGATTGTGTAGATACGATGAAAACCACTCCAGGCTTGAACCCTTCACCCCAATCGAGTCAAGAGCTTGAATAAGCTCTGAGTGGTCCACAGTATCGAACGCTTTTTTCATATCCAAAAACACAGCTGCGGGTATGAGACCAGCTTCAAATGCATCACTGATCCAATCAACCAATTTCAGAACTGCTATATCCGTAGATAGCCCTTTTCTGAACCCAAATTAATTTCCCATTAGAATTTTATTCTTTTCAATATAATAACTTAACTGGGCATGTACCACTTTTTCATATAACTTAGAGAAAAATGGGAGAATAGATATAGGTCTTCGTTTCGATGGGTCATCTTTTTTCCCTCCTTTATGAAGAGGAACCACTTGCAATCTTTAGTGCTTCCGGGAAGACTCCAAGATCTAGAGAAAGGTTGATGAGGTGCGTCAACACAGGTATCAAATTGGTATCAAAATTCCGTTTTTTAGAGTTTCGGTTACTATTGAGCCAGGTTGCTCTTACTATACAGTTCGTTACCACGAACTGTTTGATTATATTAAAAATTATTTTTGTTAATAACAAAAGGTACAGCATAATATACAGCAATTTCCTTTAAAATGAGCCATTACACAGCTCTCTTTTATGATGGATAAATACCTGCGATTATGACGTCATTCATCAATCTTGACCATGAAAATGCAGTTTTTTCGTCAAAAAAAATCATTTTTATAAAAAAAAAGTTTTTTTTAGTTACAAAAGATTCTTAACCCGATCGATTTCCTTTAAAATGAGCCATTAAACAGCTCTCTACAACGTTCCAGTGCCCCGCTATCTTATAAAAAAAAAAAAAATGCCGTATATGCAGAATATCGTGGTTTTAACCACTTTTCTTGATTTTAAAGCCAGTATATTTCCCTTGTTGTTAAAGCCAAGGAACAAAAACTTTTCTATATAGGGGATTTGGACAAGGCGGTTCTAATAGTGTACTTCGTTTTTTATTTCATTCTAGTTTTAGGAGTTATGACTTATTTCAATTCTTATTATGGGGCGCGATTGTCTCTTACTGGGTTACTAGCTGCAACCCGGATATAGAACAGTTTATATTGCCGATGCCTCAGATAAAAGATCCTATGTAACCGTTTGAAAAATTACAGAAGTTCATTTTTCTGCTACTCAACCCTCCGATCCAGTGCCGTAAATAGGGGTGTCCACACCCCTAGATTTAAGAAACATCTTTCTTTTGGTAATTTATGGGAAAATGTTTTTCTTGTAGCCTACATTCATTAAAACAAAACAGCAAAATACTGAAAAATACTGAAAAATATTTTTGCCCCCCCCAAACATTTCGTGAATTGGCACCACTGCAACGATCTAAATTGCGAAATGCTAACTTCCTCCTTTCGCTTGAAAATTTTCAAAGCAAAGCAGTGTCCAAAAAAGAGAAAATGCAATATTTTTGGGTGTGCGTATAAATGAACCCCGTGCCACAGAACCTCCGTGCAACTAAGCCCCAGTGCAACTAAATTTCCGTGCAACTAAACCCTCGTGTAACTGAACCCACGTGCAACTGAGCCTCATTTATTTGGGCCAAGGTGCAACTGAACTCCCATGCAACTCACCCAATTTAACAGAGCCCTGTGAAACTGAACCCCCGTGTAAAACACCCCCCGTATAACTGAACATCAGTGTAGCTGATCCCTAGTGCAAATGAGAACCATTTAACTAAACGCTCGTGCAACTGAACCCCATTTAAAGGGACCTAGGTGCAACTGAACCCCCGTGTAAATGAGCCCCTGTATAACTGAACCCTCGTGCAACTAAACAACCCTACTCAGTTTTTCAGCATTCTACAAATATCAGGCAAGATCATGGGGTAAAAAACAAGTTAGAATCTTTTCATGTTCTACCTTGGTGTCATCGTTTATTTTTTATAGCCATAGAATAAGTGCCTGGCAAGATCATTCATAAAAAAAGCTCTGTTTTGTTTTCGTAAAAAATTTGAAAATCAGACGTCACAAGCCATTAAAGCCAGATTTATTTTTTCTTTTTCATGTCTGTTAATGGAGTTCCCTTGGCCCTGTCCCTGTCTACATACTGTGAGGTTTTTTTTTTATCACTTTTTATCACCCGCCAGCAGCCCCGGGGCTGCTGGTGGGGTTGTTAACCCCGGAGGCATGGTTATTTGACCTTTGGACTCATTTTGAACAAAATGGCTATTTCATTATTTTGATCGGATACATTTGAGGAAAAAAAGGCACGCAAGGAGGGGGGGCTGGTTGCCCTCTGTTTATTTCTGATTCTTAAAAATTGATCTAGAACTTTCGATTTCCAATCGAGCAAAGCTGTTCCAAAGTTTATACGACCATACCTTAGATAAAAACCCTAAATTTTAACAATGGGCAAATTAAATTCACCCCTTGCCCTGGAGGTTGTGGGGGGGGGGGGCTCGTCAAACCCGAAGGTATTGTTGTTTTTTTTCTGCTTTCGGACCATATTGATGGCTTTTTGGTAAAAGAAGCGTGGGGGTTGCTCCCTGATCACTTTTGACTCTAAGAAAGGGCACTAGAACATTCAATTTGCAATCAAATGAGCCATCTCCGACGTTTATGCGGCCACCCCTTCCATATGAAGTGCGTATGGGAAAAATTATAATGAATAATAAATCATTGAAGCCTAATGGCTCTTTAGCACAGGCAAAGCAGTAGCCTTGCATCAGATAGAATTCTGTTCCATGTACTTAGGGGAGACTGGGGTACCTCCGCACACGGGGCACCTCCAGACATCGAACCTGTTGGCTTTGCTATCTAGCGGAAAAATTGGAAAAAAATCACAAAGATGTGCCATTTTACTGTTCATCTTGGAGGCAAGATGGCACTTCCATCAAATAGCATAGCAGTGAGTCAGTCGGTAATAAGACTTTAAAGATACAGCTGCCAATTGTTTCGCGTGATGATAAAAGTGAAATAGAGAGGTAAGTTTTATAGATACATTTAATGTAATGTTCTAGGAACAAGCAAAACGAACCCAAATATGCTTCCTCTACATAAGATTGACGTAACTCTAGGTGTTCTTTGGTTATGACTCTTTTCTTCTGAAAGGCTCCTTAGGGGCACCTCCGGACAATTTTTTTGGGGCAGGTTTGGACACTGTCCGGAGGTGCCCCGATGATTTGAGCAGCCCTTGGTGTTTTTTTCTTTCATTTTTAAAAGGAAAGGAAGGATTGATGATATAATTAGATGTATGAAAGAAGCTGAAAAAATTGCGGTTCCCGAAGAGCGTATTCGTATTAAAACGCGAAAATCTATATGGGCTGCCGATCCTGAATCAAAGAATTATAAAAATAAGGCAAAACTTTGGTTGCGAATTTGGGTTGATTGTGGTAGACCTGCGTCGGGGTCTGTTGCGGATATAAAGCAGAAAACAAAGAATGAATATAAAAAGTACCTTAAATCCATTCGTTATAAGGGTATGGAATTTCCAACATCTAAGAATGATTGGTCTAAATTGATTAATTCTGAGAAGCTGGATAAAAGTGATCTTCATAAAAGTGATTCGATTTCTAGTTCAGCTTGGTATGATTATTATTCGTCAATTTTTTCCAAAATTAACTTTTTCGTGCAGTCACATTATTCTCGGTTACTTTCTAAAATTCTTCCGCCTTCGCTTCATCAGGGCCATATTATTCCAGTATCAGTAGCTGCTGTTGAAAGTGCAATTAAGCAACTGAAATCTTCATCCGTTGATATTGATGGTATTAGTGCAAATAATATAAATCCAAAGTGTGTTGTTCTTTTATTTCATTTGCAGTTGTTGTTCCAAATGTGTTTAACATCTTCACTGGTTTCGGATAGCTTTCTTTGTGGAACTGTCACCTCAATATTAAAACGGGGAAAACTCCCTTCTCATTGTTCATCTTATCGCCCTATAACCACTGCGTGTAACTTGAGTAAAATCCTCGAATATATTTTACTTCCTCATTTAAATGAAAATATAAATTTCGGATCGAATCAATTTGGGTTTCAATCTGGTATTGGTTGTCAACATGCACACCGTGTTCTTTCTTCCGCCCTTAAGAATAGCCTGGCTGAGGGGTCGCCACTTTATATGTGTACTTTGGACCTTTCTAAAGCTTTTGACAGTGTAGTCCATAGTCAAGCTTTTTTCTCCTTTTTTAATAATGGTGTAAATCTTTCAGTTATTTTTCTTCTTCGTTTTTGGTATGAGAATTCTTTCCTCCGAATTAATAAATCTGGACCTCCGTTTGTCCGTGTACGTCGGGGTGTGAAACAGGGAGGGGTTTTATCACCTAGTATATTCAAAATGTGTATTTCTGGTATATTAGATGAAATTAGATCAAAATATTTCATTGGACTTTCAGATGTTTCTTATCTTGCTTATGCGGATGATCTTCTACTTTTATGTAAAACTAAGCAAGGTCTCTCTTTTATGGTCTCAAAAGTTTCACGTTTATTTTCTAAAATTGGTCTTTCTCTTAATGTTGAGAAATGTGAATTTCTAGTTTTTAATGGTCCGACTTCCTCTAATGTTCCCTTAGTTTGTCGCGGTTTTTCTATACCCTCTGTTTCCGCCTTTCGGTGGTTGGGTATTACTGTTACTAATTCAATTTCTAGCCTACGGCAGTGCACTGTTCGTGATGTTCAAAAGAAAATTCAAATGGGCTATTCTAAGATTGTTGCCAATCGAGGGAAGTATAATAGACGTGCATTGGGTAGGCTATATTCTACATTCTGTGATCATTCTGTCCTTTATCTTTCTGGTCTTTATCCCCTTCTTAAGAAAAAAGATGTTAAGCAGATCCGGTCTTTTTACTTCAGATATTGTAAATTTTTACTTTATCTCCCCCCCTGGCATAGTAATGGTAAGATAACTCGTAAGTTTGAAGTCCCTGATATAACAGCAAAGTTGGCCGTGCTGCATGGAAGGCTGTCGGATTCAGCTTTTTGTCGTTTTTCGCCTCATCATCCTTTGGTCCGTCTGTTCGGTTAATTTCCTTGTAGTTTACTTTATTTCATTTTCTCTTTTGTCTTTTTTTTTTTTTTACTTGTGTTACTACACAAGTTTAATAACTTGTTATGACGCGGGTTAAAAATAAATTATTATTATTATATCACCTAGTAATTGCTTAATAACTGAGTTTTAATTAAGGCAGCATTTTTCTTTCCAGAAATGGTGCGAAATTATATCCCTACTAAGTCCGAGCCAAACGAAGAAGCTATCAAACAAGGGCTAAAAGCCATACAAGATGGAGATTCGGTCAGAAAAGCGGCCAAGACCCATGGAATAGCTGCTTCAACATTATTTGATCGCTTGAAGAAGTCAAAATCAGCCAACGAGACTAGTGTGGATGAAGGAATAGCCAGATCAGCCAATTTGAAACGAGGAAAGTATTCCACCCGTCAGGTTTTCACTGACGATCAAGAGGAAAAACTTAAGACTTACCTTCTTCGTTCCTGCGAACTTCACTATGGTTTGACTTTAGCACAAACTCAGAAGCTGGCATATCAATATGCAGTGAAGCTGAGGGTCTCTTATCCCAAGAACTGGGATGAAAAGTGTGCCGCCACATATGACTGGTCATATGGATTTATGAAGCGTCATCCAGAGCTGAGTCTTCGGAAACCTGAGAACACCAGCCTGGCCAGGGCTTCAGGATTCAATCCCTTCAATGTAAACTCGTTCATGAATAATCTTGAAGCTTTATACAATCGGCACCGCTTCACACCTGAACGAGTGTACAACCTAGACGAAACCGGAGTAACAACTGTCATGGATAGCCCTAAAGTCATAGCGAAATCTGGTATAAAGCAAGTGGGCAAGGCCGTTGCTGCTGAGCGGGGGGAGTTAGTTACAGTGTGTTGCATCGTTAATGCCATCGGGAACACCGTCCCCCCAGCGTTTGTGTTCCCACGCGTGCACTTCAGAGAACACATGCTCCATGGAGCACCACCTGGTAGCCTTGGGTTAGCTTTCCAGTCTGGTTGGATGACTGGACCGAACTTCTTAGAAGTTATGAAGCACTTCGTCAAGCACACTCGATGCGACAAGGAGAATCCGGTGTTGCTCATCCTCGATAACCATGAAAGCCATATTTATTTGGAGGCAGTTCTATATGCAAAAGAGAATGGAGTAGTGCTTCTCACATTTCCGCCAGACTGCAGCCACAAAATGCAGCCCTTAGATATATCTGTCTATGGCCCGTTCAAGGCGTATCTGAGGGCTAAGTTCGGCGAGTGGCAAACAAACCATCCACACGAAAGATTTCAAATAACTCACACCGCAAACCTAGTTGGTCAAGCTTATCCCCTAGCGTTTACTCCGAACAACATCACATCGGGCTTTTCAAAACCAGGAATATGGCCATTCTCAAGATCAGCGTTCACTGATGCAGACTTCATCGCCGCTAAGGTCTCAGACAGACCAAACACCGCTGGAGAAGTAACTGATAGGGTAGAGTCTAGGAATACTTTGGAAGCAGTTGCTGACCCTGTCCTGAATTCCTCGGCCTTAGAGCAACCACCCGGGCCCAAACATGATGTCAATCCAGAAGACATTTTTCCATTCCCGAAGGCTAAACCAAGAAAGCTAACTGTGAATAGGGCTCGAGTTGGCAAAACGAGAATTTTAACGGATACGCCAGAGAAAGAAGATCTGGAGAAAAGAGCACAAGCAAAGTCAGCAAAGAAGACTGGTAGGAAAAGAGTAAAACTGGCAAAGAGCAAGGAGCAAGAGTTGTCAACGATAAGAGAACCTTCCTCCCCTTCGGAAATCTCTTTCCATGACTCTTCAGATGAAAGCCTCCATGCAGGGTCAGACTGTGAAATACCTGAAACTGAAAGTGAAGTTTCATTCATTCCAGAAGAGATCAAGGTTGACGAATTTGTGCTAGTGAGGTTTCAGCTTAAGAAAGATTTTGTTCTTTATGCAGCAAAGATCTTGGAGACTGATATTATGAACAGGGAGTTTCAGGTTTCTTTTCTACGGAGAAAGAAAGACTCTGATCGATTTCACTTTCCTGATATTGAAGACAAGGCATCGGTGTCGTTTGAAGATGTCGTGAAGAAGCTGGAGGTGACTCGACACGGTGGAACTGCTCGGGTCCAAGCTACTTATGTTTTTGCAGGTCTTTGGTTGGATCATATCCGCTGAGTGATTTAAGTTTGATAACTATGAACCTTTTTTCTTTTCTATTTACTTTTGTATCCTATATCTGAAGAATACAGTATCTGAAAGCATGTCCGGAGCTACCCCCACACCTGTGCAAAGCTGCCCCTATATAGGGGCAGTTTCGGACATTTTGTGGACCCAGGGAAAACGTCAACTACTTAGCAGCGCTTGCATATTTTCGCTTTAACTCTGTCCAGGCTCTGTCCAAGTGGCTAAGCTATGCTGGTGCCAAATAAGAAGTCCCGATAGCGCGCACAAGCCGAAGCAGGTAACTTTGATTAAAAAGTGCACGGAGGTGCCCCAGTCTCCCCTACTACGTTGGTTTTTTTTTTTTTTGGTGTTTTTTGAGTAGTTAAAACTTAAACAGGGAGCTAGGAATAAGTTAGTTTTGCATCGTTAATAAGTTCTAATTACCGCAGCTTGAATTCATCTTATTTTTCCACCAATGAAGAGACGTAAAACAAAGTGAAATAGGGCAACCAGCTCCCCTCCCATACTCTTTTTAGCTGCAATCTCCCCAAAGACATCTGATCTAAATTTTGGTATAGGCGCCTTGTTCAAAATAGTCAAAAAGTCAAATAACTACTTTTCCAGGGATGACAAAACCCCAAATGACCCACGTTTTCTTTTTCCCCAAAACTTCCATGTTTTACATGATCGTTTATTTTAATTAGTCAAAAAAACTTTTTGCACAAAATAAGTTTTTCAAAAAAAGTAGAGAACTCCATTATTAAACCAAAAATGAACAAAATTAGAATCAAATAATCTACCAAGCATAAAACTACCACAAATCAGTATCAATAAATGAATGAAACCCAAAACAAACAGAGATTAAAATAAGTCAAACTCAAAACGAGCAGAAATTAATCTGAGTAGGGTTCTAAACCCTATGCAATATAATAACAATATAATTTGTACTTTATTGAAATGTTTTTATTGAAAAAAATGTGCATTGTCAGTTTAATATACATATGCTGATATTTATTTCTTAAAATCTTAATTAATTTTTGTTTTTTTAAGGTTATAGATGAAAACATTTAAACGAATTTTTTTTTCAGTAAAGTGCAAATTATACTTTTGCTTCTAGAAATTATTTGATTTGGAGCGCTACTGAGAACAGTGTATACTCGTTTTGAGTGTGACTTCTTTTGATTTCTGTTTTTTTTTGGGTTTCATTCATTTATTGAGACTAATTTGTGGTAGTTGTATCCTTGGTAGATTATTTTATTCTATTTTTGTTCATTTTCTGCTTAATGGAGTTATTTACTTTTTTTTGAAAAACTTATTTTGTGCAAAAAGTTTTTTTGATTAATTTATGTTCGTTTTATATTTACATAGACTTTTTCAGGCAGAAAGATTGAGCCTCTTCTAAAGTTAAACTACCATTCCTTGCATAACAACCTTTAATACCCCCTGGTTATTGGAGACAAACAAATGGAGACACATCAATGAAGAAGAGCAAAAAGCACAGTCCACTGCATTTGCTAGGAGGCCATTTATGGAAAATGGTGCAATAATGAAAATTATTTCATTTAAAAAATATTATATCCTGACAAAGATATACTGAAAGAAAAAAATTCCATATCATGAAAAAACTTCAAATGAATTTACTGAAAATAATGTACATTGTCAGTTTAATATACATATGCTGATATTTTTATCCTTAAAATCTTAATTAATGTTTGTTTTCTTAAGGTTATAAGAGAAAACATTTAAAAGAATTTTTTCAGTAAAGTACAAATTATAGAACAGAAATTAATCATAATTGTGCAAAAAGTTTTTTGATTAACTTCTGTTCGTTTTATTTTGACATAGTCTTTTTCTGGGAGAAAGACTGAGCCTCTTCTGAAGTTAAACAACCATCCCTTGCATAAAAACCTTTAATACCCCGTGGGCATAACTTACAACCGTGGCCCGTAATCTCTGGGGTTTGTTTCAACCCCAAAAGCCTTGTTATATGATAGACTATTTTGAATAGAATGGCTATCTCAAAATTTCTATTAGACGCATTTCGAGACAATATGACGTGTGTATAGGGGTGAAAGTGTAGCTGCCCTCTGATCATGTTGACTCTTAAATGGAGCACTAGAGCGTCTGATTACCAATTCAATGAGCCCCCTTTGAAGTTTATATCACCACACTTTCTATAAAAAACACTATATGTCCCGAGGTCACAACTTACAACCCTTGCCCCGAGTGCTTGGAGGATCTGTATCCTCAAAGACTTAATTCCCAGACCTTTCTAATAGGCTTAACAAAATAGCTATATCAATATTTTAATTGAAAGCGTTTGGGCAAATGATAGGTGTGGAGGGAGGCATTTGACCTCTGATCACTTTCGACTAATTAGAAAGGCAATAGTCTTCTAAATTTCCAATCAAACGGTCCCTTTTTGAAGCTGCTACGACACAACTTTCTATAAAATTGTTACATGCCCCAAGGGCATAACTTCCGACCCTCGTCATGAGGGATCTTGGGGGAGGGTTGTCATCCTCAAAGACATTATTTCCAGACCTTTCAACTACGTTTAACAAAATGGCCATATCGAAATATTGATTGGAAGTGTTTCGGAAAATGATGGGTGTTAGGGGGGGGGCGATTCGCCCTCTGATTACTTTCGACTATTAAAAAGGGCAATAACCCTCTCAATTTCCAACCGGTAACGGACCACAGGCAGTATAGATACAATATTCTGACTATTGTTTCATGCAATTTTTTTTTTTTTAGTTCAACAATATCTAAAAGTTGGAGATAGAAATTTACTGCATTTCCAAAAAAGAGCTATAACCCCTCACATGGCTTTTGGTCTAATTTAGTACAGGTTTTACTTTGAAATATTCCAAAAACCCTTCATTTTAAAGCTTCCTTTAGGTAGATTGCAACCATCCAACTCCTTTCTACTTTAGAAGTCTTTGTTTCCTTCTATTTGCCAAAATACATCGACTTCTTTTTGGGTGATTAATCAAAAAAACTTTTTGCAAAAAATAAGTTTTTCAAAAATGTAAAGAACTCCATTAAACCAAAAATGAAAACAAAAAAATAGAATCAAATAATCTACCAAGCATGTAACTACCACAAATCAGTATCAATAAATAAATGAAACCCAAAACAAAATGAAATTAAAATAAGTCAAACTCAAAACGAGAAGAAATTAATCTGAGTTGGATTCTAAACCCTATGCATTCTAAAAGCCAGAATATAATTTGTAATTTACTAAAAAAAAATTCTTTTAAATGTTTTCACTTATAACTTTGAGAAAACAAAAATTAATTAAGATTTTAAGGAATAAATATCAGTATATGTATATTAAAGTACAATGCACATTTTTTTCAGTAAATTCATTTGATTTTTTTTCAGTAAAGTACAAATTATATTCTGGCTTTTAGAAAGCATAAGGTTTTAGAACCCTACTCAGATTCATTTCTGCTCGTTTTGAGTTTGACTTATTTTAATTTCTGATTGTTTCGGGTTTTATTCATTTATTGATACTGATTTGTGGTAGTTGTAGGCTTGGTAGATTATTTGATTTTATTTTTGTTCGTTAAATGGAGTTCTTTACTTTTTTTTTAAAAAACTTATTTTGTGCATAAAGTTTTTTTGATTAATTGCGCTAAAAAGTGGCTGCGCATCAGCCATTATAATTCTACTGTTGAAAGTAAATGGAGAGCTTCATGGAAGATTCATGATTTCAAATACCTTACTATAACGCAGTGGACGAAGCTGCTCACAGGTTTGACGGTTCGATTCCGCGTGACGCAAGGAAGCTATAATTGCATTGTTTATTGTATAATTTTTTTCACTATTGTGCGAATTACATTATTTTTAAATAGCTTTTTCAGCAAAAGTAGTTTTTCAGCAAAAGTAGTTTTTCACAGGAAAGCAAAGAACTACATTATACGAAAGAGGAGTAAAAATAAAGTCAAATAACATCAAGCGTAAAACGACCATAAATCACCATCAATAAGTAAATGAAACTCAAAACAAGCAATTACAATAAATAACGAAGTCAAACTTAAAATGAACAGAAACTACAAAAAAACATGAGTAGCGCTAACACCCCTTGTGCCTTCTGAAGCCATAAAAAAACAACAACATAATAACCACAGTCCACTGCATTTGCTAGGAGGCCATTTATGGAAAATTGTGCAATAATGAAAATTATTTCGTTTAAAAAAAAATATATCCTGCAAAGATATACTCAAAAAAAATTCCATACCATGAAAAAAATTCAAATGAATTTACTGACAAAAATGTGCATTGTCAGTTTAATATACATATGCTGATATTTATTCCTGAAAATCTTAATTAATTTTTGTTTTCTTAAAGTTATAAGACAAAACATTTAAAAGATTTTTTTCATTACAGTACAAATTACATTCTGGCTTTTAGAAAGCATAGATTTTAGACTACTAACAACTCACCGCAGAACCAAGCCGCCTGAGGCCAACACAGCTACGCACGGTCCTCCTCCATCCCAATCTATGCAAAACCTCTCTTTTTACACCCTCCCACGAAGTTCCTTTTTCTTTTAAATATTTCTTTATAACGTCCTCCCACCACAGACGAGAACGACCTGCTTTCTGTTTAGCCCTAGACGGTTGGTCGAAAAGAACAATCTTCGGCAATCTGTCATCCTTCATATGCACAACGTCCCCTAGCCATCTCAACCTTTCTTTCATTATAGCCCTAGAGAGCGGTATTGAATCATATTTTTCGTACAGCCTATTGTTTGAAATACGGTCAGTCATCTGGGTACCCAGAACAATCCTCAAGCAATTTCTCTGGACAACATCCAGCAAATCTTCATCCGCTTTTCGAAGCACCCATGCTTCAGAGCCATATTTGACTACTCTCATCATTGTAGCTTCTAATATTCTAATCTTGGTTTGCAGACTTATCTTCCTATTCTTCCAAACTTTTTTTTAATTGTGAAAAAACACCCTGAGCCTTGGCTATTCTACTTTAAGATCTTCACTGCTCCCACTATCTTTACTAACAATACTACCAAGGTAAGTGAAGCTGCCCACTTGATCAATCTTTTTCATCATCCAACGTCACCTTTCATCTTCACTTATTCCTATCCTTAGTAACTTAGTCTTCTTAACATTAATTTTCAAACCTATTCTAGCACCCTGAACTCGCAAAACTTCTAAAAGTTCATTCATTTTGCTCACACTTTCCTCTAGGATGTTTAAATCATCAGCATAATCTAAGTCCAGGAGACTTTTTCCTCCCCATTTGATTCCGTGGTTTCCCATCGCCTTTCCTGTGCTCCTTAATACAAAATCCATGAAAATAATCCATATAAAGGAAGATAGAACACAGCCCTGCTTAACTCCTGATTTAATACAAAACCAGCTGCTAACCTCAGTTTCTACCTTAGTTGCAGCCGTGTTATTCTTGTACATAGCACTAATCACTTTAATGTATTTGTCTGGTATACCATACAAGGATAAAGCCTTTGCTATAGCTCTTCTACCAACAGAATTTAACACTTGCTCATAATCCATAAAACTAAAGACCAAAGGTGTTTGACAACTCGGCACTTCTCAATTATTAACCTATGAGTGAATATTTGGTCGACGCATCCTCTATCGTTTCTAAAACCGCACTGTTCTTCTCTTAAAACTTTGTCTACAGCATCTCTCAGTCTAAAAAGTATCATATTGCTAAGTAATTTGCTACCTACAGAGATCAGACTAATGCCTCGATAATTACTACACTTACTTTTATCACCTTTCTTATAAAGAGGCTTAATTAAGGTTTTCCTAAAATAATTTGGTACTTCCCCTTTTTCAAAAATCATATTCATAGTCTTCAGTAGCTTGTTTCTAACCTCAGAGCCACTATATTTGAGAAACTCATTTGCTATTCTATCAGTACCTGGAGCTTTATTATTTTTTAGTCCTTTTAGTCATTAATTCTTCCTCGCAAAACAAATCTTCCCTCACATCCAAAGTATCACAAACATTTCATTTTCCTCTATATCTTTACCTGCAACTATATCTCGGCTTAACAAATTCTCAAAATGTTCTGCCCATCTCTCTTTAATTCTTTCCTTATCGCTAATTGTGGCTCCATTCCTACCTTTAACTGGGACAGGTCTGGTTTAAGTACTTCCTTTCATTTCATTAACAGACTAGTGATATATTTTACTACAATGTTATCTAGTTGCATCTTCTAGATTCTCCGCAATTTCGTCCATCGCCCCCACTTCACACCTCCTTCGCTCATATCTTACTGTTTTCTCCACTCTCTTTACATTACTTTTGTTTTCATATGATCTATCACTAAGATAATTCTTGTACAGGTCCTTTCTCCTTTCTATTAAACATAAGCCTTTTTCACTAATATTCTTAGCTGCAGTCCTAGCTTTCTTCCCTACGACACCTTCAGTAACTTCACAAATGATTTTTCAAAAAATTATTCCAACCATCTTCCACATTATCAAATTTTAAACTCTTAAGTTTAGTATTCAACTGTTCCTGGAAAGTTTCTCTCAAATTCTTATCCTGGAGTCTACTAACATCATAACTTCCCGGGAGGTAGTTACCCTTCCGAAATTTGAGCTTTAAATTAACCCTTGACACAACCAGATGGTGATCTTTACTTTCAACATCAATAACATCACTCCTATATACCCTAACATCCTGTATTGATCCTGCCAGTCTTCGGTTTACCATAACATAATCAATAAGGTTTGCTGTCTTACCATCACGTGAATATCATGTAAATTTATGAGCCATTTTATGACCATACACCGTTTTGGATATAACTAGATTGTTTTACCTACAAAATTACAAAAGTCTGTATCCATTGCTGTTTTCTTTTCCTACACCAAGTTTACCTAGGCTAGGATACCATCTATCCCTATTTCTACCGATCTGGGCGTTAAAATCTCCTAGTAAAAATAACATACTTCTGCCTGGGACCCTCTCTATTTGCTCCGAATTGTAAGCAAAATTCATCTGAGTCACCATCGCCATCATCGCCATCGCCATCAGTCGGTTCTACAGGGGCATATACTACTATAACTGATACCTTGAACTTTTTAGTCATAAAATGAACAATTAGTATTCTATTATTAATACCTTCCCAGCCTAAACAAGACTTAGCAGCTTATTTAATCATCATGAGCCCTACTTCCTGTCTATTCACCCCATCTTTCGCGCCTGTGTGAACGTATTCTATATAACCGTGCTTCAGGCCCCCTATCTTTGGGATTTAGGTTTCTGAAACCCTAATAAGTTCAGTTCGAATCTTCTGAATTCATCAGTCAAAATGCCGATACGACGGTCATTTCTTAACGTTGTAACATTCCAAGTTCCAATTTTCATGTTCTTTAAATCATTGAAATTAGTTTGGCCTCAGGAAAAGTGATGATCCCGGATACCACTGCAGGATGGGGATCACATATCTTCTCAAGTCTACCCCAAAGTGCTTAAGCCGGCTTAGAACTGGACAGCAAGAAGTCCCTGGGACCTCCATGAATGGAGGCTTTGTGCAATCCTGGGCCCATCTTGGTCACAACATGGTTTTCAGCATTTGGCAATGCTCTTCTATCAACAAGAGTTAAAATTCTGCACAAACAATCTCAAGCCTATTACCTCTGACTCATTATATATTCATGCCTACAAATATTATGCCACTATGGGGAGGCAGTCAGTAGTAGATAAATTAGCTAGGAAGAGGTTTTTCAGCCCGAAGATGCCCTTCAAAAAATACAAAGCCCAGAAGAATTATCCATTGATCAGAATCCCGTGTGAATGCTGTGTCGTTTACTAGGCTATAATTTCCTCAAGGGGCGCCACTCCTCAAGTGGAATTAGAATTGACCGCAAGGTCCCCAGTCTTGCAGGTACCCCGAAAGGGTTGAGGCACCCCTTCGCAGAGGTCGTTGCCAACATATCTGGATCTTACGCCCTGCCACAGTTGTCCTCCTAAGTTGTCCTCCAATCACTTTCGACTATTAAAAAGGGCACTAGCCTTTTCAATTTCCATTTGAATGAGCCCTTTTTTGAAGTCTTTACGAAAATGCTTTCTATAAAAACCTTATATGCCCCCGGGGCATAACTTACAACCCTTTCCCTGATGGCTGTGGGGGGTTATCATCCTCAAAGACATAATTTCTATAACTTTCAACTACGTTGAAAAAAAATGCTGTCTCAAAATTTTGATTGTATGACTTTGGGAAAATGGTGGGCGTGAGAGGGGGTTAGTTGCCCTCCAATGACTTTCTACTATTAAAAAGGTCACTAGCCATTTCAATTTCTAATGGAATGAGCCCTTTTTGAAGTTTCTACGACCACACTTTCTATAAAAACCTTATATGCCCACAGGGCATAACCTACAACCCTTGCCCTGAAGGCTCTGGGGGGGGGGCTGTCATCGTTAAACCCCTAATTTCCAAAACTTTCAACTACGTTGAACACAATAACTATCTAAAAATTTTGATTGTATGTGTTTGGGGAAAAGACGGGCGTGAAAGGGGGGTTAGTTGCCTTCCAATCCCTTTCGACTATCAAAAAGCGCACTAGCCATGTCAATTTCCAATCGAATGAGCCCGTTTTGAAGTTTCTACGACAACGCTTTCTATGTAAACCTAATATTCCCCCAGAGCATAACTCATAACCCTTGCCCTGAGGGCTGTGGGGGGGGGGGTGTCTTCCTCAAAGACCTAATTTTCAGAACTTTCAACTACGTTGAACAAAATTAATATCTCAAAATTTTGATTGGATTTGTTTGGGGAAATGGTGGGCGTGGAAGTGGTGTTTGTTGCCTTCCAATCACTTTCGACTATTAAAAAGGGCTCTAGCCACTCCAATTTCCAATCGAATGAGCGGTTTTTCCAAGTTTCTACGACAACTCCTTCAATACGAAGTGCCCTGGTCTAAAGTAAAAGAAACAATAATAATACATTGTGCTAACATCGTTCTTTACTTAGGCAGCGCGATTGCGCTGCCTATGATGGCCATCAAACAAGTTAGGTTCTTCATCAAAATAGCCAGAATGATGCCTCATTTGAAAGGTATCTTAAGCTGGATTGCCACCTTTCCACCTCTTTTCCATTTTAGATGTCTTTTTTTTCCTTTAATTTGCCAAAAGGGTACACTTTTTACCAATCATCAACTTCTTAATGTAGAATTCCTACTTTTTCTGTTGGATGCCCATCACAAAACTTAGTTTTTGTTTCAAAATATCCTGTGTAAACTCAATTGAAGGTTTTATTAATTTGAATTGTAGCCATCCACCTCGTTTCTATTTTAGAAATCTTTGTTTCTTTCCATTTGCTAAAAACCTTCTATTTATTTTTGAGTGATGCCTATTAATTTTTGTTATCCTCATCACACAAGTTAGGGTTGTCTTTAAAATATCTCCGGTATTACCTTATTTGAACAGTCCCTTAATCTGGATTGTAGCAGTCCACCTCTTTGTTTTATTTTAAGTGTTTGTTTCCATCTATTTGCCAAAAACGTACAATTTGAAAACCATCTGCCAATCTCTTTTGGGTGATATATCATGTCAAACATAAGTTTGCACTCTAAAACATGTCAAGTAATGCCTCATTTTAAAACTTTGCACAATTGGGTTGCAGCAATGAATTGCGGAGAAGGGATTGGGGAGTTGGTCACAAGTTTGTGTGGCCCAGGGAAGTGTCACGGGCCATGGGTATGATAGATACAATCGTTCGGTTAAATTTCAATTTTTTTTCAAAATGATTTATTTTTAGTTTGACATTATTTTCAAGTAAAAAAATAAATTTAAACAGCCTGTGTTTTCAAAACGGAGCCAATAACCCCTCAAATTGCCTCTGATAAACTTTGAATAAGGATGTAATCTGAAATATCACAAATAACCCATCATTGTAAAACTATTTTAAGATAGATTGCAGTTAATTATCTCTTTTCTGTTTCAGAAGTTAGTGACCTTCAATTTGCCAAAAACAAGTAAGTTTTAACTCATCGTCCATTTCCCTTTCCGTAATGGCTATTGATTTTTTGTAATGACAATCATACGAGTTAAGTTTATTTCAAAATGTTTCTGGTAATACCTCATTTGAATAGTCTCTTAAGTTGAATTGCAGCAGTCAATTCTTTTTTTTTTAAGTAGTCTTCTATTTGCCAAACACATAAAATTATTATGCCATCGTCCGTTTCTCATTATGTGATGGCTACTTGTTTTGAGTGATTAATTTTAAAAAGCAGTTTTTTCTGATGTACGTAAAGCGCAAAGATAAAACTTAAAAAGAACAAAAATTATTGCTTCGTAGTTTATGCAACATATATCTGTGACACCGGTTCGAATAAACTGACTCGTCATATTTTTCTATATTTGCAGAATTCTGAAAGACTAGCGCTTTACTGAAAACACAAAACCGACGCAATAACACACGATTATGAGCAGAATAGTCCTTAAGTACCGTACAGAAAATAAAAGAATAATTTTTAAGGCTCTCAATAGTATTTCACCGGCCATGAAATCAGCCATGAACAACAGCAGCAACATTTTAAGAAATTTAAAATAAATTTCTGGTGAGCTATTATCTCAATTAATCAGTAGTTTTACCTAACCAATCCTGCTCAAATCATCCTCAGGGCCATACTGTGGTGTTTCTTTTATCCTGAAATTTTCCCCATAGTACAGTGCAGACGGTTTGTTATCATTGTATTATCTTTTCTTGTTTTATTTTTGTTTTACTATAAAGCTTTTTCTAATAGGCAATGATTAGAATTCTTCCAAAAAAAAAATCCCCCCAGATCCCACCCCAAATACCAACGAAACTAATACTCATCCTGGCTATTCGAGTTCACTATGTCAAAGTTCACATGATTGCTCCAGTTCTGAGAATAGGACACTGATCAGTGAAGGGGCCAATGTCACTATAAATGACGATAATGGGTTTCAAGAGGTCCTTTCTAGAAGCTCTAAAAAAAAGGAAAAAAAAATCTCCCTATTCAAAAGCATTTCCCCTCTCCCTACCCAAGATCCTCCCTCCCAAAACTTAGGAATTTACCTTAAAATTTCCCCTATTACCCCCTTTGAAATAAAAAAGATTACTGCAATAAGAGTTGCAATTTTCAAATTGCTAAAATCAATGTTCTCTCTTAATATTCACCGTGATGGATCTCTGCTAATAGCTGTCCAAGATCAGAAATCAGCAGACACAATAATCAATCTAAAATCCCTTCTGAATACCCCAATTAATGCATTTAAATGGAACCCAAAACAATCCCCAACAAAAATAGTAGTTTATAATATTCCCCCAGAAATACTTATTCAGGAGTTAAAAGAAGGGCTCTCAGATAGGGCTGGAAACACAATCCCAGTTGAAGATGTTACCCAACTTGGTAAACCTAACTCTAATGGCCTAAAAACAAGTAAATCCTTCTTATTTACACTGAAGGAAAAAATTAACATCCCAGAAAAGTTATTCCTATTTGGGCAAATGAAACCACACAAGGAATACAAACCAAAGCCTATCCAGTGTCAGAAGTGTCTCAAACTGGGACACACAACAAACAAATGCAATGAAATTATTCTAGAGTGTAGTAATTGTAATTCATTCCATCCTAAAGAGTTGACAACTTGCAACAACACTCAGCCTACATGTATCAATTGCAAAGGCCCACATGAATCTACCAATAAATCACTATGCCCTGCATATAAGAAAAGAGCACTAACACTCCAAATAGCAACAGAGAAGGCCATCCCATGCCCCTTTGCAGCAATGAAAGCAAATTCTGCCAAACAATACCAAATAAAGCCAGTAATGAAACCAACCAAAACCCTCAAGTCAAACGCCCCCAATGCATCAAGTACCCCGCATAAGACACCATCCTCTAAGCCCCCTAGCTCAAATCCCTATCAGAAGGAATCACCAAGTCAACAAGCCTCCTTGTCCGGTGAGATGAGGTCAGCCTGGCCCCCCCTCCCAAGAAGAACCAAACCAGAAACACTACCAGGAATTAATCCCTTAACTGACAAACAGGATTCACAACCAAACATACAATCCACAAATATATGCTTATTCATTCTAAACTGTAATGCAGTTCAGGCCATGAACATACATCAACCACAGAAAACAAAAATCATTGCAGAATTGGCAAAAATCTACATCCATGATGATATGCTCATTCAAGCAAAAAAAGATCTTGCTTTACGTTTAAACAAGCTGAACATTGATACACAGTCATATGAAAAATAAATCAACAACACAACACATATCAATACTCCAGTGGAACGTAAGATCACTCACAGAAAATAAGCTAAATGAACTAATATCTTTTATGAATAATAATTCCATTAATATTGCTTGCCTCCAGGAAACTCATTTAAACCAAAATCAACAAATTAAGTCTCTGGGATATACTATCCTGAGAAAGGAAAGATCATCAGAGAGAAAAGGAGATGGAGTAACTTTATTAGTTAAAAATAATATAAAATTATGTGGCATCAATTTTCCAGATTTTGCAAATGATGTTGATGCAATTGCTATCAGTGTTAGGTTGAATAATACAAAAACCAACATAATAAGCTTTTATAACCCTAATGGCCAAACTACAGATGCCATGGATTTCTTTCATTATATAAATAATTCTAATATGTTAAAAAATATTATTATTTGTGGAGATTCCAATGCCCACAGCCTTTTGTGGGGGAATAAACCAGCAAATAAAGCTGGTAAATTGATTGAGCATATGACTTCAAATAATAATGAATTAGCTGTTGCTAACCCTACAAACCTGAATACATATTTCAACCCCAAAAGTGGCAGATTCTCCACAATTGACCTACAAATTGTGTCATTAAATATTTTGAATAAAATTTATATGAATAAAATTGAAAGTCTATGTACTGACCACTTTGCTATAGTTGGCTCCCTAAATGAACCTGCTGAAACTCTTTCACATATCTCCAAATATATCAACACTAAAGCAAATTGGTCTATGTTCCAAAATAAGCGAAATGATGAAATTACAAGTTTCACCCAAAATTCATGCCTTTCAAACACAACAGTTGACACACATGCTGAAGTCTTGACATCTTTACTAATAAATACAGCTAATCATGCTATTCCCAGGATAACATCTAAGAAAACTTTCCCTAAACACATTCCTAAAGCATGATGGACAAATGAGTGCCAAAATAAATGGAGAATAAAAAAGGCAGCTAGGACAGAATTCAGAAAAAAAACCCATCACCTACTACATATTTAAAAAATTACAAGCAGAATCTAATCTAAAAAGGACTATAATAGATTCTAAATATAAATACTGGAATAATTTTGCAAATAATCTCTCCAGAGAAACACATCAGCCAATTATACATAAAGTTACAAGCCACATCTGTGGGAAAAAGACTTCCCCCAGCCCCCTCCTGTATGAGCTTATACATAATAATACCCATTATGACAATGATAATGAAAAAGCTAAGCTATTTGCAACTCTTTTTGTTAATAAGCTAACATCAAATAATCAAAGCAAAATGTCCCTAATTCCTATGAGCCCAAGTTACCAACCATGCCCAGGGTCTGAGTATATAACTAGTCCATTTTCAATCCAGGAAATAAATAATGCAATACATAATTTTTGGACCAAGACCAGCGGCAGCTATGACAATATACACCCTACATGGATAAAGAATCTCAACACTTCATACAAACAGTAACAGCTAAAATGTTATAATCACGCTTGGGAATATTCTATGTTCCCCAATATATGGAAATGTTCGTCCCTCCTACCAATCCTAAAGAAAAATAAACCCAAAGATAACCCTGGGTCCTATACCCTGTTTACCTGATAACCCTGATTACTCCTGTGATGGGGAAAATAATCGAGAAAATGATCTATTACAGACTCCTCTGGTTTCTTGAAAAAAATGATATGATCCCTCATACTCAAACTGGATTCAGGAAACACCACTCCTCAACATATGCTTTCATCTTGCTAACAAATGTAATAAATGAATCATTCTCAAAAATAATGTCCTAGTTGCAGCTTTCCTAGCTTTTGAAGGGGCATATGACAATGTGAACCACCAAATCCTTTTAAACAAACTTGCAAACCTTGGACTACCCCCAAAGCTTGTATCTTTTATAAAATTCTTCATAGAAGTGTGAAGTTCCATTGTTTGTGTTGGTTCAGCCTCTTCACCCCAAAAGACAATAACCAAAGGCCTACCTCAGGGAGCAGTCCTCAGTTGCCTCCTCTTTGCCCTATATCTCTGGGACATGAACCTACCCCACACGAATCTATAATATGCTGACGATCTGGTGCTGTGGCCATCTGGCAACACCTTTGAGATAGCACAGTCAAGTCTGCAAAAGTCACTTTTCCAATTTGAAAAATTCCCTCAACATTCAGATTTACCCATTGCACCTACCAAGTCAAAAATAATCCAATTTCATCAAAAGCGAAACCATGTTAATGCAAAACTAACTCTAAATAAGACAACTATTCCAGAAGATAATCATATTAATTACCTAGGTCTCATGCTTGACCAAAAACTTAATTTCCATCTCCACATTTCATACACAATAAAAAAATGCTATAGAAAAACAAATATACTAAAAAGACTTCTTTCCACACCCTGGGGCTGTAAGGAGAAAACCTTACTCCAGTTTTATAAATCACATATAAGACCCCACATTGACTACGGGCTCATCATCTATGTTACATGTGCAAAGACCCAGATGCAAAAAACTGAAACAACACAAAATGATATATTATGTCTCATATTTGGTCTTGGGAAACCCACAAGCATCAAGTTTCTGCTTATGGAGAGTGGATTAACAGCAATAAGGGAGAGACGTAGCTTTCTCTTGACAAAACATCTTACAAAAATTGAATCATATAGCTCACACACCCTACATAATTGGTTAAGAAATCCAGCCATGTATAGAGGCATTGCAGATGAGTATGCCAATATTCAGAAGAAGTTCACCGTACCAGCAAAGTCTATTGTACCCACTTTCCCCCAATCCCCTCCATGGAATTGGTCAAGTCCCATAATAAATACTGATTTCTCAAAGTGGAATAAAGATTTAACCCCCATTGCTTTTGTCCACTTCCAAATATTTGTTGATGGGTCAAAAATGAATGAGAAGGTAGCAAGTGGTGCTTTCCTTCCTCACCTGAAAATTGCAATGGGCGAGAGATTATACAATAATTTATCTATAATGTCTGCTGAGTTAAATGCCATAATCATGGCATTAGAACACCTTAAGGAAAATCAACGTTTGATTGCAAATTCAAATAATATTATTGTATATTCCGACTCTTTATCAAGCCTTGAGTTGCTGGCCTCAGCTCCTCAGTATAAGTTCGACATTGACACTTATCATTGTCTCAGTATTATAGATAATCTTGCTTCAAGTGGCATAAGAACTTATTTTCAGTATATTCCTAGCCACTCTGGCATAAGTGGTAATCATCAGGTTGATGAAATAGCAAAAAATGCTATAAATATTGACCAACCAAGTGGGAGATCAATCTCGATTAGAGATATTTACTGATGGAGGCTATCAGATATTAATTTTAATAAGATTAATCCTATCCTTTCCCCCTTTCCACATAAGTATCTTTCTAAACATAAGTATCTTCCCTATTTAAAGAAGTATTATTATTTAACTTAAGTTTAAGTTTCTATTGCCTCTCGAATAACTTGTTTAATACCCAAGTCATTACTAATGAGGGAGGTGTTTTCAAAAGATATTGCATAGCAAGGGTTTTCAGAAACACGGCTGCTTAGAGCAGAACCAAAAGAACTAGGAGTACTCTTAGATTTAAACCCTTGGTTATATCATCCTTTTGCTGTTTTAGGCGTTTTCCCAAATTTTGGTGGGTTCTACCCACATAATAATTTCCGCAACCACATGGTATTTGATACCCTGTCATTGACGAGTACCTGAAGTGTTACCTTTATTTTTATTTTAGTTTTAATGATCACGCATTTTATTTTAAGACTTATTTTATTTTTATGTGTGCTTAGCAAAGGCCGGCCCTTGCATTTAAAACCTAAATATTCATTTAGAACCGAAAAAAACATTTCATCGTCTTAAATTCATTCCTCATTTTTGTACTTGTTGTTTTTTGTACGATAGAAAGGTAGTTTGGTCTCCGTTATTATTTAACATAAATGGTCATTGTTGCATCCCTCCTGGTCAAAAGGAGAATAAAAAACTTCAAAAATTTCAAATTTTACGTTTTTTTTCGCTCTTCTATCATCAATATTCAAATTTTCGGGGTACTATATCAGCTTGGTACAGCTTGACAGAAGATCCATTGCCATCCATGTACCTTCAGTACTGAACCATTGTAATAACGGGTTGAACAGCCATTGGAAAAGGGTTGGGTAAAAGAATTCAAGAAATAAGCGGAAGAATAGTCGTGCTAATGCAATAATAACAATAATTTAATCTAATCTTCTTTAAAAACATAAAAAAATGCTTTTGTAGAGCAGTAAATTAGAAAATCATGCCTGACCCTGGCCACAAGCACTGGTAAACTCTTCCTTTTCTTCCGCTTTAATTATTGCAGGCCTCAAAAATAGAACAAATATTTTTGAAGGAGTTTTTTGACAAAATAATTTTACACATTTTTTTATTCAACATTTACAGAAAGGCAGTCTTTTCTGTAATATCTAGGATAAAATTATTTTTGACACCCTTCGTAAGAAGTTGAATCAGTGAATGACAAAAATAATAACCATTGATAATTGTTTTCCCCCCCCCCCTCCAAAGCCGTAAACATCCCTGCCCTGTCCGTTCCCGTAATATAACAAACCCGCAGTTTTGAAAACATATCTTGATTTAGTTCAACATTCCTCTCAATATTCCCTGAAAGTTTTAACTTAATACCAACTGCTGTTGTACATATAGTGCAGATACGCCCTTTGGACAATATGCATTTGCATAATGTATTTTGATTAGTTCAACATGCCCCTCAACAGTCCTTTAAAATTTTCAGCTTGTTGCCCTCTGTTGTTTCTGAGATAATTCAGATATGCCATTTTCCAAACCTATATGCATATAGTATCTTTTGATTTTGTTCATTATCCCAAAATTCCTTGGAGCTTTGACTTATTGCCTTTAGGCATTCCTGAGAAATTTTAATTTTCACTCTAATACATGTCAACTCACCCCTCATTTTATATTTCTGCTTTGTTGGGTTGCAGCAATCATAGTGGTAAAAAGAAGTGGGGGTTACGGGTATATGCGACCAAGAGAACGAGTCATGAGCTATTGGCATGATGGACATAATTTTTAGATTACTTTTATGTTTTCAAAATTATTGAATACTCTTTTTGTTAGTTTAACAGTAATCTAAGTTGAAAAAACAAATTTGTGTATATATCAGAAAAAGAGCGTATAACCCCTAAATGAGTTGTCGAATATTTCAAGTAACACCTTATTTGAAGTCTCTGTTCTGTTGGATTGTAGCAATCAATGGGATATTAGAAGATGGGGTGTCATGGGTATTTGTGACCTTGGGAAGGGTCGCGGGCGAAAGTCATGATAAAGATAATTTTCGAATGCTTGTATCTTTTCATAAAGGTTAACCTTTATTTTGATAAGCTTAACAGTAATTTGATTTTGTAAATTGAGCTAAAAAACAGTATTAAGTTAGGAGAAATAATACTGAAAAATTAAAAGTAATCCGAAAATTGAATATATCATGCCTCTGATTTTTCTGCCGCTTCAAATATTGTTGATTGCCCTTCTTTCCTGCTTTAACTACCGCAATCTTATAAAGGAGAATATTTGTTAATAGTAGAATTTTACATATTGTTTTTATATAAGTTTTCCAGCAAGGCTGTTTTTAAGAATGGAGGTTCCTAGGGCAAACATTTCCTGGCACCCCTGTAAGGAAGCCATCTAGCGAATCGCAGAAATAATTGTCTTTAAATAATTTTGAACCTTTCCCCTATTAATACATTTTATAACAGAATATTCATCAGAACATACATTTTTAGAAGAATTTGGAACGCTAATCATATATTTTCTTGTGAATAATTTTTACATTCATGCTTTCAATGTCGCTTTTTTAGCCCAAAATAAATTTGTTGATTTAGCAGTAGTGTACATATCCCAACATTTTCAAAAATTTCACATGCTTCCATTTCATAGGTCTACAATTTAGGTCATTCAATAAATATTTTAATTATTTGTTTGCTTTAGAAGATGAAAAATTGTAACACTAAACTTTTCTGATTAATATCTCAAACGTTTCAGTAAGAGATCAGTCTTTTTTATGAGGTTTCACACATCAAGTGTAGTAGGATAAATGCATTTTTTGAAAATCCACAGGATTAAATAATGGATAAACATCCTGGTCCTGATAGAATAGAAGCTAGGTTGATTAAAATAGGGGCAGAAGAAATAGCAGAGCAACTTACCCATTTATTTAAATACCAAAATAATAGGCTAGAAGGAACAGTGCCCATTTCATGGAAGGATGCTAAGGTAGTGTCAATATTCATAAAGGTCAATACAAATATCACATGAAACTATTTAACATTTAGCATTGCAGCCTAAATTAGCAATCTTATAAAAATATGGGTAGCCTACACAACAAAATCATGAAGTATAAAGCTGAAGATAAGCTGTGTGCAGTTCAGATTACTTTCAAGAAGCAATGGTGCAAACCAGCTTATAGAAGCATAAGATGAATAGACAAAAGTCATAGAAATTTGGTTAAATGTCCTTCTTGTCCTATTAGGGTAAAGTTCTACGAAATCATATTATTGAGTTAGGACTAAAGTGAATAAACCATTTGATGCTTTTTTTATGCTGATTACAAATATAGGCTAATAAGCATTTATACCAGGAATGAATTTCAGCCCCCCCCCCTATATAGGCTATACCTAACCTAACACGCAATGGACAGATCTCGGGGGGGGGGCTGAAATTCATTTCCAATGTAAAATCTTATTATATTTGTAATCAGCATAAAAAAAAGGTATTGAATGGTGTATTCACTTTAGTCCTTACTCAATAGGCTAATATGATTTCATAGAACTTTACCCCTATTAGATGTAGAAAAGGCATTTAACCCTTTCTGGCACAAATTATGAAATTGTCAGAAAATTTTGCTTTTTTTTATGTTTCCTGTGTCCCTGGGCTTAGAAACTGACAAATATTGAACTAAAAAAAATTTATTCCAACTATGAAATGAAATAAAAGGTGGTTTCTGGTAGAGACCACTTTGAAACATGGGCAGAAAAAACCTCACTTCTAGTGAAAAGAACTAAAGCAGTTCTTTGTGTAATTCATGCACAATAGAACTTTACAAACTGAACATTGCTATTTTGTGTGATGAGGCTCAATCTTTGTACTGCATTGAGCACATCTTTTTGAAGTAGCTTGAACAGGTAAGTGTTTTTTATTGATCCAATCTCTTTTATGGAGGAAGGTAAGGCTTGAATTTGGGGAAAACTTTCAATTTTCTGGATGCCCAACCACTTTCACCCTTGCACAAATAACTTCCAACCAAACCAGTGACAATGCAGCATCTAAAGTCTTTCAACGTCATCTTGTTAGCATCTGGTATAGTGGACAACTTGAACAAGACAAAGGCATTGATTGTTGTAATGTCTATGAAGTGCCACAGTAGGCAGTGCCACCACTTTCTGCTTTTTCTGTCAATCCCATTGAGACTTCAACATATCAGCTTTGTGGATGCATCCCAAAAACTTGTAGTACTCAACGACCATGTTTGGGCATGTAACTTCGGTAATAGATCCATCTTTCTCCTTCCTACCAATCCGTGTCACTTCTCTTCCTTTATGAATTGTCAAAAGAAGTTGTACACATCGTTTGTCCTTCCAGTATACACAAAAATTCCATCTGAGCTCACAGCATAGTCTGAATCACCTCGTCTCAGCTCTTTTTCAGCTTTGAGTTTGGGTAGACCTTTACGGTTTGCCCAAACTGCACCACAGCAGTAGAGCTTGTTGTTCTTCCTTTTTTCCATGAGGTTTACTGAACTGAAGAAATTGTCACAATAAATGTGATAATTTTTGCCTTCCAATCCCATGGTAAGATTGATAACTACTTGTTCTCTAAGTCCAAACTCTCTATTGTCAGATAACTTCCTGGTGTGGACCTAAAAATCACAAACAAAACCGTGAGTGTCTGCTCTGACCCAGATCTTGTAGCCTTGTTTTATGGGCTTCATAGGCATATACTGTTTGAAAGCAATGTGTCCTTTGAATTTGAGCATGTTTTCATCAACGGCCTGCTCTTTGATAGGCTTTTAAATCTTTCAAAGGCTTGAGCATAGTTCTTCAATCAGAGCCCTGATCTTGTAGAGTTTGTCATAGTTGTCACTTCCTTTCTGAGGTAAGATCAAATTGCTATTGAGATGAACATGAGCAAGAAGCCAGCTGAAATGGCTTATATTCATCAGTCCAGAGATACAATTATCTCTGAGTTCATTGTGACTTGACCAGAAATCTTGATAAGATGGTACTGTCTGACACCCATAAGCATACTTATTGCTAAAAAAAACTTTCATTTCATCTCGAGTAATTGGGGTGAACAAAACACCTTTCTGAGTAGCTTATAAGTTTGTTTGAAATACGATGTGGTCAATCAGATCAAGAATTTAGAATTAAAAAATAAAAATAAACAAATTTATTTTAAGATTCTAGATACTAGACTCAGTTTTGTGGAAGTTGCTTGAGTTTCATTTTTTCGTTGAGCTGCTGAAGTGGTCTCAAGCTCAAACCATGCAAAAATAAAAACTTTTTAGCATATGCTGCAAGGTGGTCATTGGAGATGACCAGCTTCTCATGTCCAATATCTCCTTATTGTGCTTCATATCTGAAACTGTGATGCTACTAACTTGTACTCTACTACACAAACAACAAATTGACAGGAAAACAATATTAAAGATACTACTATTCCCAAGTATTTTAAACTTTCTTACTTTTTATTAAAAAACAGCACGTGGTCCAATCTAAATACTAGGTGTCAATTAGGCTGCCCATAAAATTTTTCCCGTCAGATAGTACTGCTAGGCATATGTTAGACCAGTGGTTTATTATTTTTACCACATACGGATCATGGTAAAAAAATATAAAAAGGTGGTTTCACATTGGAACCACTTTGTCAGAAAGGGTTAACCAAGTACCACATAACATTTTAATACACACACTAGCCTACAAACTTGTAGCTTTCCAAAACATCACTTGCTTTTATACTATCCTTCATTAAGAACAGAAGTCAAAAAGTACTTGTTGAGAGATCTTTGTCTTCTATTGAGTTGGTGACAAGCAGAGTAGCTTAGTCTAGAGTAGTTTTCTTTGGACAACTGTTATTTTTACTTGACATTGATAATATCAGCCATCATGTCCTAAATACAATTATACTACTTGCACATGACACCAAGCTTTATAGACCAATTGTGATGCAGGAAGATGTATAAGTTCTGAAATTTTAATGCAAGTAAGTGTAAAGTAATATAGATTGGTAATCCCTTTGAGAATATTAATGATTCACTTACCATTAAGCCAGGTAACACCCAAGTGGAATAAAAAAAAAAAAAAAACAGACTTGATGTCAAACATAAACTTGATAAGGCAAGATTAAAAGATATATTTTTCCTTAAATTACCTTAAATTACCTTAAATCGCACAAGCCAGCGATAAGGACGAATCCTGTAGACGCTGGTCAATGATGATGGTGACTCAGCTCATTAGGCGCATCCCAAACTGTGTGTCATGGCTTTCTGCACCAATCTCTGTCAACAGCTGACTTGAAGGCTTCAGTATTAGGGGACATGACTGCATTCTGGCTAAGGGAATTCCATAATCCAACCACACGGTTGGAGAAAAATTTGTTTCACAGCCTGGTATTAGCGCATTTCCGGTAGAGCTTTAGGGGGTGCCCTCTTGTTCTTGACGAACTATCTAACTGGAATAAGTCAGGGATGATATCGTGGTTGCAGATCAATTTGAATGTCATCTATACATCTCCTCGCTTACGTCGGTATGTGAGAGATGGTATTTTGAGCCTCTGGAGTCTGGTAGAATATGGCAAATTTTGAAAACCCCTTATGCATTTCGTTGCTCTCCGCTGCACCGATTTTCAATGCCAACATATTCATCAACTAATGGCACTCCTCTAAAATTACAAAAGAAACATCTCAACCCTATCCTAAAGTATCATATTGATCAGTGTAGATGATGAGAATAGTCTGCCAGATGAGACAGTAGAAGTCCTCTTGTTGAAAGTTTCCAAAGGGAGACTAGATAGGCATTGAGAACATAAACTTTACTCATTAGAAAAGTGACATATAGCCCTTAAGCTCATGTCATATAGCTGAAAATCTTAAGAGTTCTTTGCCAGGGTAACACACTACAGAAAAGGTTATTTTACTGTAAGTTTATCATGCAAATTTTTAAGTTTATGATAATTTCAGGCCAGTAAGAAGCTGTTTGCTATTGTAGCTAAGATAAATAAAATATTTAGGGTAACCTACACTCTAATTCTAGATCAGTACCTATTTTGGTCTACTTTGGTTTGCTTCTCCTAGTATTCTAAATTTTTATGAAATTAGAAAAATGTTAGGTTAATAGGCTACTCACAGAGCTTGAATAATGCCAAATCTTGGACAAATATTTTGATTAAGATGTATATTTTGTACACAAGAAAAGTAGGTTCCTAATTTTGGGTACTTTTAGGGACAAGGTGAACACACTACTTCATGCCCTTTCTATACTCTTCCAATATGTGTGATAATCATTTCACTTGCAAATAGAATTTAAAGCTATTAAATATAACACTTAATTCCTGTAACTACTCAGTGAGAATGATCAGTGCAAACAATGTGAGAGTATTGACAATAAAAGTAGTACCATTACTTTCTGCATTTTATGCTCCTTTTCAATAGCCCATAATAGTCCCAATCTTTCCCCTATTGGTCCCAAAAAACCACTCTGTCTTAATGACTTCAATAGAATATTTGCAATTAGGTGTGTCTTTAGGGTTCATTGAATGAATTAAGATTTGATTTTCAATTGAAATGATTATTATAATTAGAAAAAGCATGAAAAAGGCATCCAGTACTGTGTCCAACCTGTCCTTATATAAGTAATGGAATCACCTCTAAATTTACCACTTTAAGATCCCATGCCCAAGATTGAGCAGCATATCCAAGTTTAGGCTCAAACTTAAAGAATGTGTCTACAAATAGACTCCACTATGGACTATCAGCACATCTAAAATTGCTAGTGGTGCTGGGGTTCAAATAATCAAGCTAATAACACACTTAATAAGAAAATTTGGTAAAATTCCAGTTAAAGGACATCTTGCTATCTTGGAAAGTTGTTGAGTTATATGAATAAAACTTTCAGGGCAGAAAGTACAACCTAGGACGGTATTTTTCAAAGCTACTGTCTCTAACCTTTGCTTATTTCTAGCACTTAGAAGATTCCATGGATGACCTATCAAAATTTATTGACCATAATGCTTAGCCTTAATTTTGGGTTTTAAGTCTTTTTTTCATTGGCTATGGCTTTGAAAATATAGTTGCTGTTGTTTCAGCTGGATTCTAAGATCAAGGCTTTTCATCTAAATTTAATAAATAAATTTGCAAATCTTTAAAGCCTTATGAATTAGGATTCATCAAATGTATGAGTTTCAAAACATTTCCCTTGCACCTCATTTCAACATTAGATCAATTTCTTGATGTTTTACTTGGTCAGTGCTTTCTAGAGGTGGAAGAGGTAGGTATTTCAAGATACCTTCCCTGGGAATCATTGAGGCTCTGGGTTCATTCTGGAGAGTTCTATTCACCTAATTCAACTGCTTTTCAAGATAGACAAAGTCCTCTTAACTACTGGGTATTATACCATATGATAACTGATTAACATATGAAAAATCAATATCCAGGCCTAATAAGAGAATTGAAAGGTGGTCTGAATCTCTAGACAAAACAAGAACTATTTTTTGTTTGTTTGGAAGTTTCTAAGAAAATAGGCTCCTAAAAATTCAAACTTGCCTTAGAATCCTGCTGGAAATCACCTTTCTAAGTCCTATATTCTGCAGGCTAAGTTAATTAGACTTAGAAAACAAACAAATTACAAAGTTCTGTCTTTGTGCATTACCAGTAAAACATGGTGGTAATAACCTGCTGTTGATAGTCTTGCTGGTGGTGATGCTTCAGCTTCAGTTTGTTTTTGGGTGAACTTTTAGATAATTTGCTAGCTAAATAGATAAAATTAAGGTTGTTTTCCATTGCTTAGCTAGGTAGAAGTTGAACACACAACTGAATGCATCTTTTTATGCTTTTTCCAAATATACTAATTTCATCCACTACAAATTTTATTTTGATTCCTTAACAGGGCCCTGGAAGTAATACCTTGCTTTTATTAGAAAAATTCTGAAAACTGCTTGTACTACTTTTAAAAACTGGCTTCCAGAAGTTCTGAAAACTACTTTCAGACAGTTATAAATAGCTTACTTGGTTATCTCATTCCTAAGAGTGTAATGCTTCACTATACCCCCAACACCCCCTCTCTCCCTCCCTGATGAATGAATATAGAGCCCACTATGAATATTTATGCTATTTTTTTTTAAATGGCATATCCCTTCTCATCTTTATTGTTTTAGATCAAATGCTGATAAATTAGTTGGAAGAAAAGAGTCACGTTATTCTAAAAATCAGTGTGAATATTTATAGTGGGCTGCATTTTCATCTGTCAGGTGGGGGGGGGGGGGTTAAGTGAAGCAATGAACATAAATGAATGAGGAAAATAAGAACTTACAATTATTTTAAAGTATGGTAGATTTCGAGTTTTTGGTGACTATTTTCTACTTGTAAATAATAAGTCAGAGGGTGTTACTTTAAGATTCCCTTTAAGGGCTTAAAATTAAATTTGTAAAGGACCCAACTAGTATATTTAAAAAACCATAAAAAGACACATTGAGTGGTGTGTTCACATTCTACCTAGCCAAGTATTGGGGAAAAACTTTAATTTATCAAAAGCTGAATAAATATATAGATTCACCTTTGTAACACATTCTGGAAACATTAATTTCTACCCTTTCAAATGCAGCCCAATCCCCCTCTAATGGGGCCAGGTATAGCTCTAGGCTATTTACAAAACTTCAATGATTTTTTTTTTCTTTTCAGATTGGCATCTTTTAGCCTTATAAACCCATTGCTGATGAGAAATAACCACAAAAATTGTGTAAACAGAAATAGAATCATCAAAACTCTGTATATAGTATAAGCTCGCCTACATCTGCCCCCATATCACCAACAGAGCATGGTTGTGAAAATAATACTAGCCAAGAATAGAAGGCCAAATAAGACCAAAATAGGAGACTGGGGCATATTTGCAAGGGTAGCAATTAGCACATTTGAAATCAGACTGTAAAGGTGCATTGAGTGATATATTCATCTTTTTGTTTGTGAATTAATCAAATATCCAGAGACATACCTTTGGGTCTGACTACAGCTTCCAGTCTACACTGACCTAATCTTTGTTGGAATGTGCTTTGAAAGAATGACTGATTTTGCTGCTTTATCTGTCAACCCTTCTGTAGTAGCACAACTCACACTGGAAAGAAGCCCTGCCTGTTCCTTCTTTGGGACCACAGTAAAGGGAGTTTTAGTTGGGGTCTCTTGTGGTGCATCAGAGCAAGGTTGTAAATCCTCAGCTGGTTTTCAGCAATTTTTGAATTGTTATTACATTACACCTCTTTTGTCAACACATCGAGATTGGCAACTTTTGGGCTCCTAGTTGTTTTTCATATAGATTTTCCTGAAGGCCAAGGAAAAGTTTTGTTGCTCTTCTTTGGATACTTTCAAGGGCCACATCATCCACTTTTGTACTTTGGGGTGCTAAAACTATTCCAAACTGATGACGAAGCTACCTGGGCTGTTTTTGACTTTGAAATTTCAACTCACTATCAATAACTAAGTCCAAGGTTTTTTCCTCAGTAAATGATTCAAGCTGTTTGCCTCTAATATAATAAGTTTTGCAAGGGCTTTTGTTCCCAAGATACCAAACCCTTTTTTTTAGCTATTAAACTACAGGGCTCAAGTGGTGGTCCATGCTGCTAGTCTTTCCAGGTCTTGTTGGAGGCTGGAGATCCCCTCTCCAGTTTCAAAAACATCAAAAGTTGCCAGCATTTATGGCAAGTGGGTTGTCTAGGTTAACTGTCCAATCATTTGTGTATATGCTGAACATGGTTTGTCCTAGAATACTTATTTGTGGGACAGCCACTGAGAACAGGAGAGGGAGTTAACTAGGTAGGATTGTTATATGTCATATCCCTCTGACACCTTTCTGATTAAATTGTATGAAGCTGTAGCACCACACCTTACATAACCTGATAAGGTCCAATATTTGACCGTATTTTGCTCCAAAGTGCAAATTAAGGAAATGCTTTTGTCTGATCAAGAAGGAGAATGTCCACTGGTCTTCAAAAGTTTAGTTTCAATGTTATATAACTGTAACACATTTGTTACAAAACCAGTATTATTTGTCACAGCCTTTACAAAAACCATGCTGACCATCAATAAGCAAGTTTTTGTTTGCTAATTGGGTCACCACATTATCATTGGCATTACCTTCTATTATTTTGCTGATCCCTGAAATTAAATTTATTGGTTTGTAATTTTTAGCACAATCCTTGTTTCTCTTCTTAAAGATTGAATTTTGTATAAACCAAGATAAAGATCCTCCAGAGCCATTGCTGGTGTATTGTGTGTCAAATCAGTATTTCATTTGCTGATTCTTTTTAAAGGGACAAGTGACAACCTTAGTTGCATTTGATGCTTGTGTGGTTCTCATATTGAGGCGTTTTTGTCAAATATAATATGTCGAACATCTAGATGACTGCATTTACAGTATACAGGGCAGTTTCTTTAAGTTCTTTGGTGAAGATTATGGGGCCAACTGCTTTATTTGCATCAAGGTTTTCAGTCTCTTATAGATATCAACAGAGGTGAATCATATAGGTAACATTGAAGAAATCATTCCAACAGTGGGAAAATCTATTGGTGCAGACATTTTGATTCAGAACCATTGGCATTCTTGTTATTATGGCCTAATCTTTAGTTGACCTTAAGCCTTAAAGGGAAAAGATAGAGCATTGTGTGCACACTGGTGCAGGCCTTTGGGAATTAGGGGAGATCGTTTTTCAAGGGGGATAGATGAGCCACAATTACGAGAAGTCAACTTTTTGGATACTATTTTCCAATTTCTCCTGGGGAGGTCTTAGACCATTTGAGGATAGAATTTCTCCATCACCCTGTTTGTAGTTGTAGGCTAGAGTAAAATGCTTAAGTGTTCTGCCAAATACTAATTTTGTCTGTAGATCTATTTATGAAAGTTCTATTCTCCTACCTCAAAAGCTTTATGCAGTAGCAAAACAGTACTGTGCCAGAATATTATATCAGTATCTCAAGCAAAAAGCTTTGTTTGTTGGCTCAAATTCTTAACAGTCAATTCTTAGAGGTCATGTACGTAGAAATTAACTTCTTTGGCTCATTGATTGAAACATTGAAATAATTATGTTTAAATAGCCTATTTTTTAGCAACAGTCTTGGTCCTCAGGCTTTATGACAGGTTCAAATATCAGTATTCTGGCTACCACTCCTTCAAGACCACCCTCAAAGGGCAAGGCAGGTTTTCAGTACCTGGGGAATTGCCTGTTTTGCACCACCCTTGCATTATAAGTGGTTTGCAGCAAATAGGGTTTGAGGTAGCTTTCCTCTTAAGATTAGTCTAAATATTCTCTTAGGAAAATTATGACCTAAAATATCTGCTGTTGTATATGTTGTATACCTAACCATCTGCTGTTGTATGTCATCATAAAAAATATATGTGATCCCATACAAACAACAAGACAGTGAAATTTTTATCCTTAAATGAATATTTCAGCTCAACAAAGCACTTTTAAAATATAAAATCAGACTTACAATGAAGTGTGTTATCATCAAAACTAAGATAAAAAACTAAAAAAACAACCCTACTTCTAGAAAGTTCAACCAGGACTGAAAAACAACAAAAAGATTGAATCTACCTGATTGAATTGCCTTGTTTTTTGTTGTTTTTCTTCAGTCCTGGTTAAACTTTCTTGAAGTAATGATTCTAGGGCTGTTTTAATCTTTAATTTTAATGATGGTTCATTTTATTCTATGTCATATTTTGTATATGCTTTGCTGAGGACAAACCTTGGATATAGAGCCGAAGTATTCATTTAAGGATAAAAAATTTCACTGTCTTAGATTTATTTCTCATTGTTTTACTTGTTGTTATTTGTATAGTGGAAAGGCAGTTTAGTCTTTGTTGTTAAATTAAGGGGCATAATAAATTTCAATTTCCGGTTGAATGAACTTCCTCCAAAGTGTACATAACCACGCTTTCCATAGAAGCTTTATATGTTAACAATGGCCTGCTAATATAACTTACAAACCTTTCCTCCAGGGCTGGGGGTGGATTCAAACCTGGAACTGTTCTGCACAGCACTTTAAATTTCCAATCAAATGAGCCCTCTATGAAGTTTATACAAGCATCCCTTCTACAACAACCATATACTCCCAGGGCAAAACTTACAACGCCTGCCCCCAGGCCCTGTGGGGCCCGTCGATTTCCAATCGAATGAGCCCCCTTTGAAGTTTATACGACGACCCCTTCTGTATGAAGTGCCTCTGGGAAAAAATAAATGGAGTGTGGGGGAAGGCTATCACTTTTTACTCTTAAAAAGTGAATTACAACTTTCAATTTTCAATCAAATGAGCCCTCTATGAAGTTTATATGAGCATCCCCTTATATGCCCCAACAATTTATGCCTCCAGGGCATAACTTACAACGCCTACCCACAGGCCTTGGGGGGATGTGTCAACACCGGAGTTTTGTTATCTGAACTATTTTTTACAAAATGTCTATCTCAAAATTTTTGTCTGATACACTTAGGACATGGAGGGGAAGGAACTAGTTGCCCCCCGAACTCTTTTGAACATTAAATAGTGAACTAGAACGTTCAGTTTCCAATCAAATGAGACTTCTTCAAAATTTATACACGCATCACTTCCACAAGAGCCGTATATATCCCCAGAGCATTACTTACAAAGCCTGCCTCCGGGCCTTGGGGGGTTGCGTTGACACAGGAATTTTCTTATCTGACCTTTGAGCTGTTTTTAATGAAGTGGCCATTTTAAAAATTTTATTGGATAGGCTTGGGGAAAAAAGGGCGTGGAGGGAGGTAAGCTAGGTGCCCTCCGATCTCTTTTGACTCTTAAAAATGAACTAGAACTTTCAATTTTCAATCAAATGAGCCCTCTCAAGTTTATACGAGCATCCCTTTCATGAGTACCATATACGCCCCCAGGACAACACTTACAACGCCTACCCCCGGGCCCTGGGGGGTTGTGTTGACACCAGAGTTATTGTTATCTAATTTTTGAACAATTTTTAAAAGAAACTGGCTATCTCAAAATTTGTTGCGGATGGGTTTGGGAAAAAAGGGCGTGGGGGGGCTAGTTGCCCTTAAATCTCTTGACTCTTAAAAAGTGAACTAGATCTTTCAATTTTCAATCAAATGAGCCCTCTATGAAGTTTATACGAGCATCCCTTTCATAAGAACCATACATGCCTTTAGGGGATAACTTAAAACGCATTCCCCTGGGCCCTGGGGGGTTGTATTGACACCAGAGTTTTTCTTATCCGACCTTTGAGCTATTTTTTTTTTTTAATAAAATGTTAAACTCAAGATTTTCATCAGATGGGTTTGGAAAAAAAGGGGGGGGGGGTAGTTGCCCTCAGATCTCTTTTGACTATTAAAAAGTGAACTCGAACTTTGAATTTGCAATCAAGTGAGCCCTCTCTGAAGTTTATACGATCATTCCTTTCTTAAGAACCATATATGCCCCACGGCATAACTTACAACGCCTGCCCTCGGGCCCTGGGGGGTTGTGTCGCAACCTGAGTTTTTGTTATCTGACTTTTGAACAATTTTAAACTTAATTGGCCTTGTCAAATTTTCTATAGTATGCATTTTGCGAAAAAGGGACGTTGGGAGGGGGGCTAGTTCCCCTCCGATCTCTTTTGACTCTCAAAAACTGAACTAGAAATTTAAATTTCCGATCACCTTAACCCTCTCTGAAGTTTTTACAAACAACCCTTCCATTAGAACTATATATTCTCCTAGGGCATAACTTAAAACACCTGCCCTCAGGCCCTGGGGGGGGCTGTGTTGGCCCCGAAGTTTTTGTTATGTGGTCTTTCAACTATTTTAAAAATGGTTATCTCAAAGTTCTTATCAGATGAGTTTGAGAAAAAAGAGCGTGGAACAGGGGGAGGGGGGCTAGGTGCCGTCCGATTTCTTTTGACTCTTAAAAAGTGAACTAGAACTTTCAATTTCAAATCAAATGAACCCTCTCTGAAGTTTATACAAGCATCCCTTCCATAAGAACAATATATGCCCCCAGGGCATAACTTACAACACCTGCTCGCGGGCCCTGGGGGATGGTGTTGACACCGGGGTTTTTGTTAGATGATCTTTTTTAAACAAAATAGCTATCTCAAAATTTTTATCGGATGTATTTGGGAAAAGAGGGCGTGAGGGGGGGGGGCGGACTGGTTACCCTCCAATATATTTTGATGCTTAAAAAGTGAACTAGAACTTTCAATTTCCAATCAAATGAGCCCTTCCGTCCATAAGGACCATATATGCCCCCAGGGCATAACTTATAACCCTTTCCCTGAAGACTGTGGGGGGAGTGTCCTGCTCAAAGATGTAATTTCCAGAACTTTTAACTACATTGAACAAAGTGGTGGGCGTGGAAGGGTTGTTAGTTGCCTTCCAATCACTTTCGACTATTAAAAAGAACACTAGCCATTTAAATTTCCAGTCGAATGAGCCCTTTTTGAAGTTTCTACAACAACGATTTCTATAAAAATCTTATATGCCCCCAGGGCATAACTTACAACCCTTGCCCTAAGGGCTGGTGGAGGGGGGGTTGTCATCCTCAAAGACCTAATTTCCAGGATTTTCAACTACGTTGAACAAAATGGCTATCTCAAAATTTGATTGGATGTGTTTCGGGAAAAGGTGGGCGTGATCGGGGGGCTAGTTGCCCTCCTATTACTTTCAACTATTAAAAAGGGCACTACCCCTATAACTTTCCAATGGAACGAGTCCTTTTTAGGTTTTTACCACAAAGCTTTCTATAAAAAGCTTATATGCCCCCAGGGCATAACTTACAGCCCTTGCCCTGAGGGCTGTAGGGGAGTATCCTCCTCAAAAACATAATTTCTGTCTGGAAATGAACTACGTTGAACAAATTGGCTATCTCAAAATCTTGATTGGAAGTGCGTAGGGAAAGTGTGCGCGTGGAACGGGTATTAATTGCCTTCCAAGCACTTCTAGCCCTTTAAAAGGATACCAGCATCCCTTATTTCCATTCGAAGTGGCCCCTTTTTAATTATCTATGACGAAAATTTTCATATAAAGTACCCTTAGATAAAAGTAAATAAATCATAGGCAGTGCAATAGCGCTGCCTAAGTAAAGAACAATGTTGGCACAATTGTTTTTTGTTTTCCATACCAGGGCACTTCGTATCAAAGGAGTTGTCGTAGAAACTTCGAAAAGGGCTCATTCGATTGGAAATTGGAGTGGCTAGTGCCCTTTTTAACAGTCAAAAGTGATTGTAAGGCAACTAACACCCCTTCCACGCCCACCATTTCCCCAAACATATCCAATCAAAATTTTGAGACAGCCATTTTGTTCAGCGTAGTTGATTTCCAGATAGAAATTATGTTTTTGAGGAGGACACTCCCCCCAAGACCCTCCAGCAAGGGTTTTAAGTTATGCCCTGGGGGCATATATGAATTATGTTGGCACAATGTGTTATTTATTATGTTTTTCCTTTAGACCAGGGCACTTCGTATCAAAGAAGTTGTCGTAAAAACTTCGAAAAGGGCCCATTCAATTGGAAATTGGAGTGGCTTGTGCCCTTTCTAATAGTCAAAAGTGATTGGAAGGCAACTAATATCCCTTCCACGCCCACCATTTCCCGAAACACATCCAATCAAGATTTTGAGATAGCCATTTTGTTCAGCGTAGTTGATTTCCAGATGCAAATTATGTTTTTGAGGAGGACACTCCCCCACAGCCCTCGAGGTAAGGGTTGTAAGTTATGCCCTGGGGCAAATAAGGTTTTTATAGAAAGCGTTGTCGTATAAACTTGGAAAAAGGGCTCAATCGATTGGGAATTGAAAGGGCTAGCGCCCTTTTTAACAGTAGAAAGTGATTGAAGGGCAACTAACCCCCTTGCACGCCCATTATTCCCCCAAACACATCCAATCAAAATTTTGAGATAGCCATTTTGTTCAACGCAGTTTAAAGTTCTAGAAAATATGCCTTTGAGCAGGACACTCTCACCCCCCCCCACAGTCTTCAGGGCAAGGGTTTAAATTATGACCTGGGGCATATAAGGTTTTTATTGAAATCTGTGTCGTAAAAACTTGATAAAAGACTCATTTGATTGGAAATTCAAAGGGCTAGTGCCCTTTTTAATAGTCGAAAGGGATTGGAGGGCAACTAACCCTTTCTCTCACGCCCACCTTGTCCCCAAACACATCCAATCAAAATTTTTAGATAGCCATTTTATTCAACGTAGTTGAAAGTTCTAGAAATTAGGTCTTTTAGGATGATAACCCCCCTCAGAGCCCTCAGTGCAAAGGTTGTAAGTTATGCCCTGGGGGAATATGAGGTTTTTATTGAAAGCTTTGTCGTAGAAGCTGCAAAAAGGGATCATTCGATTGGAAATTAAAATGGCTAGTGCCCTTTTAATAGTCGAAAGTGAGTGGAGAGTAATTAACCCCCCTTTCACGCCCACCATTTCCCCAAACACATTCAATCAAAGTTTAGAGATAGCCATTTTGTTCAACGTAGTTGAAATTTCTGGAAATTATGTATTTAAGGATGACTACCCCCCCCCCCCTCCGAGCCCCCAGGGCAAAGGTTGTGCAGCTAGACGGCATAATAGTAAAATATTGTACTGGCACGTTAACAAATTGAGAGGGAGTAGTCAATCCGGACTTGGCCTAGTTTAAAGATAGGAATGGGGTCGCAATTAGCGATAAGGAAAAAAACTAAAGAGAGATGGGCCGAACATTTTGAGAATTTGCTAAAGCGAGATAGAGTTGCAGGAAAAAATATAGTGGAAATTGAAAAAGTTTGGGATACCTTGGATGTGAAGGAAGTTTTATTTTGTGAGGAAGAATTAGCGACAGTGCTGAAAGGATTAAAAAATAATAAGGGTCTAGGTGCTGATAGGGTGGTAAATGAGTTTCTTAAATATAGTGGCTCTGAGATTAGAAATAAGTTACTGAAGATTATTAACATGATTTTTGAATAAGGGGAAGTATCTAACGATTTTAGGAAAACCTTAATTAAGCCACTTTATAAGAAAGGTGATGAAAGCGAGCGTGGTAATTATCGAGGCTATAGTCTGGTCTCTGTAGGAAATAAATTTCTTAGTAATATGATACTTTTTAGACTGAGAGATGCCATAGACAAAGTTTTAAGATAAGAACAGTGCAGTTTTAGAAAAGTTAGAGGATGTGTCGACCAAATTTCCACTCTTAGGCTAATAATTGAGAAGTGCCTGAGTTTTCAAACACCTCTGGTCCTCAGTTTTATAGATTATGAGCAAGCGTTCGATTCTGTTGATAGAAGAGCTTTAGTAAAGGTTTTATCCTTGTATGGTATACCAGACATATACATTAAAGTGATTAGTGCTATGTACGAGAATAACACGGCTGCGGTTAAGGTAGGAAATGAGGTTAGCAACTGGTTTTGTATTAAATCAGGAGTTAAGCAGGGTTGTGATCTATCCCCCTTTATAGTTATTATTTTGATGGAATTTTTTTTAAGTAGCACAGGAAAGGCAATGTGAAACCATAGAATCAAATGTGGAGGAAAAAGTCTCATGATCTTTTATTATAATGATGATTTAATCATTCTAGAAGAAATTGTGAGCAAAATTAATGACATTTTAGAGGTTTTGCGAGTTCAGTGTGCTAGACCTGGTTTGAAAATTAATGTTAGGAAGACTAAGTCACTAAGGCTAGGAATAAGTGAAGATGAAAAGGTGACGGTGGGTAATGAAAAGACTGATCAGGTGGGCAGCTTCACTTACCTTGGTAGTATTATTAGTAAAGATGGTGGGAGCAGTGAAGATGTTAAATCTATAATAGCCAAGGCTCAGGGTGTTTTTTCACAGTTAAAAAAAGTCTGTAAGAATAGGAAGATAAGTCTGCAAACCAAGATTAGAATATTAGAAGCTGCTGTGATGACAGTGGTCAAATATGGCTCTGAAGCATGGACGCTCCGAAAAGCGGATGAAGATTTGCTAGATGTTTTCCAGAGAAATTGCTTAAGGATTGTTCTGGGTACACGGCTGACTGACCGTATTTCAAACTATAGGCTATGCAAAATTTGGTTCAATACCAGTCTCTATGGTTATAATGGAAGAAAGGCTGGGGAGGCTAGGGCACGTTGTGCGAATGAAGGATGCTAGATTGTCGAAGATTGCTATTTTCGGCCAACCATCTAGGGCTAAACGGAAAGCAGGTCGTCCCCGTCTGGGGTGGGAGGACGTCATAAAGAAAGATTTAAAGGAAATGGGAACTTCGTGGGCGGGTGTAAAAAGGGAGGCTTTGGATAGATTGGGGTGGAGGAGGAGCGTGCGTAGCTGTGTTGGCCTCAGGCGGCTTGGTGCTGCGGTGAGTTGTTAGCAGAGTGCCATTTTTAATAGTCGAAAGTGATTGGAGGGTAACTAACCCCCCTCTCACACTCACCATTTCCCCACACACATCCAATCAAAATTTTCAGATAGCGATTTTGTTCAACGTGGTTGAAAGTTCTGGAAATTAGGTCTTTAAGGATGACCCCCCCCCCCCCGCCCTCAGGGCAAGGGTTATAAGTTATGCCCTGGGGGCATATAAGGTTTTTATTGAAAGCGTTGTCGTAAAAAATTCAAAAGGGCTCATTTGTTTGGAAATTGAATGGGCTAGTGCCTTTTTTAATAGTTGAAAGTGATTGGAGAATAACTAACGCCCTTCTCACGCCCACCATTTCCCCAAACACATCCAATCAAAATTTTGAGGTAGCCTTTTTGTTTAACGCAGTTGAAAGTTCTAGAAATTAGGTCTTTGAGGATGACAACCCCCCTCCCAGCCGTTAGGGTAAGGGTTGTAATTTATATAAAGAAAGAAAAACGAGCGAAAATGGGGTTTTTAAAGGCAAAATGAAAATACTGAAAAAAACACAACAAAGCGAATATTTCGAGAGGACAAACGCCTCTCTTCTTCAGCACAAAAAGAAAGAATATATCCAAGGACAGTGCCGAAGAAAAAAAAAACAACAAAGAACAAACGCGAAAAGTCAATGTGAAAAGAACCAAAAAACCAAAAACTTAAAAGATGAATAAAATTCAATAAAAGCCAAAAATTATAAGAATTAAAACCAAATACCTAACAACCATAAAAGCGAGTTATTCGCCAATTTCCGCGATGCACAAAATCCAAAAAATTATGAACTGCCATCGACGGATACTAGCGAACAGCTGAGAAAGAGAAGAAAACAATTCATTCACTCAAAAACAAAACGAACCAGGGATTAAATGAGTTGGAGAACTATGTCATCTGATTTTGGATTATAAGTATTACATTTCTTCCAGACACCCTTTGAGATCTAAGGGGTTTTTTACCTGTTTGATTATATGACTGGGAAAGTTGTTCAACGTTTATTTCAGGGATTAGCCTACTAAAATATCGACTTCTTTTTTGAGAAAACCGAAATATGACTCGTTTATTCTTAAATCACCGGAATCTCTGTTTAAAGCTAGACCTAAATGTTGGTATTTATAAATTTCAACAGCTCTGTAGTGCTGGACAATACCTTTGTCATGCGAAATTAGGCTAGCTTGATTAAACAAAAGTATGGTATGGTTTTTCAAAAATGTGCTCTGCAAGAGTAGAGCAAAATTTTCTGTTTTTCCGCTTTTTAAGTGTATTATTAATTAAACTAGAGTGCTGAGTTAATCTATCCGTTAGTCGCTGATCAGTTCTTCCGATATACCAAAGACCACACGAACAAGGAGTCCGGTGTCTACAGAATTGCTTGTTCGTGTGGTCTTTTGTTGTGGTCCTTGCGAAAATCCCATTTTTGCTCGAAACGAGCAAAAACCCCATTTTTGCTCGTTTTTCTTTCTTTATGTGATGTCAGGCCAATGTGGTTTAAGAAATTATCGTTGTAATTTATGTCCTGGGGGTATATAAGGTGTTTATAGAAAGTTTTGTCGTAGAAACTCAAAAAGGGCTCATTCGATTGGAAATTGAAAGGCCTAGTGCCCTTTTTAATAGTTGAAAGTGATTGGAAGGCTTGACTTTTTTTTTGTAAAGATGTGGGTTCAATGTATTACTTTTTTTTGTTTAGACCAGGGCACTTCGTATCGAAGGAGTTGTCGTAGGAACTTTGAAAATGGCTCATTCGATTGAAAATAGAAAGAGCTGATGCCATTTTTAATAGTCGAAAATGATTGAACAACAAATGGCTCCCATCCCACGCCCACGCTCCCATTTGCCCATTGTGTTTAAAAACTAAGTATTAGCTTAATATTAAATCAAAATGCACCATGTTAATGCTAATTGACAATAAGGCATCTCAGCAGTATCTCAAGAACGACTGAGGGTATTATGTTCAAATTTTCGGGGCTACTTTTGCTCTTGAAATTTAAACAAATCAAAATAGGGTAAGTGTATCCAAGCTATCAAAGAAAGTAAACAGATTTTTTTTTTGCGAATGGTATCAAGTTTTCCATTTCAGGTCAACTAGAGGAGGTATGAAACTAAATTAAACAGTACTATTTGTGTCCAGATTTATAAAAGGGTGCATGTTGTCAAAAATTGCTGAGTTTTTTTTTTCCAGCATACAAATAGCAGGCCAAACTATAAAGTCTTAAAAAAACAAAAAAAATTTAAAGTATTATTTTCTTTTCCCCTGAAAAGACTATGTCAATGTAAAACGAACAGAAATTAATTAAAAAAAACTTTCCACAAAATAAGTTTTCCAAAGAAAAGTAAAGAACACAAATGAGTGTGCATTGTCAGTTTAATATACATATACTTATATTTAGTAATCAAACTTTTAATATTATTTGATTTATTAAAGTTGTAAAAGTAAAAACATTTACGTTCTTTCTGTAAAGGGCAAATTTTGTTCTGACCTTGGGAAGGCATTCATTTATTTATCGATGCTGATTTATGGTAGTTTCACGCTTGGTAGATTATTGGATTTTATTTTTGCTCATTTTTCGTTTAATGGAGTTCTTTACTTTTCTTTGAAAAACTTATTTTGTGGAAAAAGTTTTTTTAATTAAGAAATAAAAAAAACATTGGCACGGTATGGCCTTTACTATAGGTAACACTGTAGCGTTGCCTCTTATTAAATAAAAAAAAAGTTTTTTTAACTGAAAGTAAGGAGTGACATTAAAACTTAAAACGAAGAGAAATTATTCCGTATATGAAAGGGGCTGTCCCCTCCTCAACGTCTCGCTCTTTACGCTAAAATTTAACTCTTTGTCACAACACTACTTTTTAAAACAATAAAAACTTTAGCGTAAAGAGCGAGGCGTTGAGTAGGGGACAGCCCCTTTCATATACGGAATAATTTCTGTTCGTTTTAAGTTTTCATGTCACTCCTTACTTTCAGTGAAAAAAACTTGTTTTTTTTTTTTTTTTTTTTTACTCTGTTTACTTTGTTTACTCTGTTCACTGAACTATTTGTTTTTGAAGGTAGAGCAATGATTTGTAGTTTTGAATATTTAAACTCAATAAGAGTTACCTTATTCAGCTTTTGTCCCAAGTGATTATTAATTCTTGTCACAAATGTGCTTTTTCCCTTCTATCCCATCTTCAGAATTTTTCCTTCTTTCCATGAATTTAAAGGTCTAAGAATGTCTATTTTTGTTTCAGGTTTTTCTGAACCCTTTAATTGGCAAAACATCTAGAATAATCAACCAAGAACTCAGTCAGAATTATGCCTTATGTTTATATAGGTCAGTACATTTTATCTTAATTTTTCAGATTGTAGTTAGCATTATAGATCCTTTGTTTGTGGGATTTTTAGCCTTTTGCAGGGTTACCTTCTTACCTTAACTTCTTTTATATTGTTTTGTTTACATTTCTGCATTTTCTATTGCATTTGAATCAACAAAAGAAAAGAAAATAAGTGGATTTATAGGGACAGACAGGGACCAAAGAAGTTAGGACAATGATGCAGTGACTGTGTCATTCTTGTTTGCTCTCTCAAGTGTATGCTTTTGCTTGTTTTTTTTTCTGGATTAGAAGATGTACTTTAATAAATTCCTGAGAAGAGGAATTTCGTTAGGTTACTTCTGTATCTAGAAGAACTTATCCAACACTGCTGCACAACTTAACAAGCAAATGTATAAACATGAGTGAGGCAAAGCACATGACAAGTTATTTTTCCACAGCCACACTTCTTAGTGGACCAACTTGATGCCAAGTATGACTGAGGGTATTATTACCAAAAACAGACGACAATAACCTTGAATATTTGTTTACACATTCATACATCATCAAAAATGGATTAATGAAGTCGCTCAAGCTGACATGGTATTATCACAAATACTCATAATGATCGTTTAACATTGCATTTCTCAGCACTGCTTTTAGAATCGATGATTTGCCGAATAATTTTTCACAACTGACCTGTGAAAAATGTAAACCCAAAAGGTTCTTTTAGCTCAAGAAAAGAAACGTATATGTTTCGGAACATAAATTCTGTTTCACCAAATTTCATTATAACGTAGGTTCTTTACTTTTTTTTAATGTTTGTGCATTAGATAGGGTCATATTGTCGTAATTGATTCCTTTATCTGTGACCACCTTTGTTGTTTTAAGTTAAGAGTGAAGGGAGGGGGTAATTCCCTTCCTCACATGCTTTTCCCCCCTTTTCCTAGAGTTTTAAAAAACACATTTTATCGAAAACTACAAAATTGTCTGCAGATTTGAAAAGAAATCCTACCTACCCCCTGCATTTTCGTGAATTGATGCCCCGGGGGGGGGGGGGGGGGGTTAAAATACAAGGGTGGGCTAAATCTTATTATAAGATCATAAGTTGTGGTTAAGCTCCTCTTCATTGTTGTTATTGACTAATTGTTGTTGTTGTTGTTGTTATTGGTCCTCCAGTCTTGTGAAACTGGAGGACCGTTTGGAATTCTACCTGATTTATGAATATTTTCAGCACTTCGGACATAGCAACTGATAAACATTTTTCAAATATCAGTCTTTATAGTGGATTTAAATAATTTTTATCTGAGATAAATGTTTTGAGCACCCAAAATTTTTCTCGCATTAATATTTTTCTTGGGAAGAAAGTTTGTTTGTAAAAAAAACTTAAAAATTTTGGTAAAAAAGAAGGACTTACAAGACTAGTATCTAACCAGTGTATTTGCTGGTGCTATGAATTTTGATGAAAAAGAAAAGGCAATGGTTATCAAAGTAGAAATGAAATAGTTAGCCTATGTAAAATTTGGAGCAGGGCTGATTAAGTGTGTAGAGCAACTTATGATCTTTGAATTGTTTGTATTTGTTACAGTAAATTCAGATTATAGTTTCCAGCCTGAAAAAAAGCAAAAAACAATTGTTTGGCCTAGAACAGCGGTACTGTTGACGTTATTTTTCAAGTAGAAAAAAGTTTTAGGGCCTTCATTGTCTTGTTTTTACATTCATGTCAATTGTTTCTTTCTGTAAGAAAATGTTTTCAATAGAAAAAAAAAAGATTTGGCGATTTTTTTCTAAGCCATTCAAGGGTGCTATAAAGATTTCTGGAATGCAAAAAGCAGGCCAATCTGATTTCAAATATTCCGTCATTGCTATTTGAAAATCGAACAGTTGCAACAAGTTATTTTACAGATTCAGTGATGATTTTATATACCATTAAATTTTGAACATATTTACTTTTTAGGAAGGAAAAGTGGTTTTATCGGGAAAACTCTATGGGAAATACTCGGGAACTTGAAGGATTTTGGTAAAGGAAGGATAGTTGTTCGAAGCAAGCACGAACGACTTTATAAGGAGCCATGCTATTATAGAATTGTTCATGCTCAACCACTTATGGATGAGGTAATACTTTTTCGTTTGCCAAAGCTTCTTATTATATGGAATGACTATTATGGCCATTACTGCGCCATTTAAATCTGATTTTTTGTTCCACAATGGGTGTGTTTTGAAGTGCCGAATTTTCAGGCTTTAGTTGAAATGCGTCCGACAGCTTTAAATTGATAATCGATTCTAGACTGAATTGATGTATGGGAAGATAGAGGTAAAGATTTGATTTCCCCCCAGAAGTTATGTAAGACTATAGAAGTTACGTAATACTGTGGGGGGGGGGGGTCAAGTGTAATTGAATCTGGAACTCAGAAGTTGACACCGCACGAAGTGATAGGTTCATTGCTGTAGTGAATTTAAATAACCACAATCCAACTGTTCACTTACGCCTAAGCAGGCTGGACTCCTTGTTGCTCTGAAAGGAAATCAAACTTATTTAGAAAAAAGGTCTTTTTTTTCTATTTTGGGTTCTCATTTCGTATGAATTTTTCTTACGAATATATAACGTGTAAAACCTTGTAAAGGACCTGTAAAAATGTAACTTATCGAATCTTGTTAGATGTTATAAACGTGCAGGTGATCACATTAACAAGGACCAAGAACGTTTAGCTCTGATTGTTGACTGAGCTAATTGCGGATGGAATCATTGTAGCAATAGCTTGGTATGTCTGGAGCTTAAGAAGCACCTCCCCCCTCAAGGGCCATTCAATTTCGTCTGTCAATGTGTAATTTCTTGGTAGTGGTGATTTTTAAATCACTCATTTTCTTATTTTATCAAAATATTGACTAGCTTAGAACTCTTGAAAATCTTTTTAATAGTAACGAGACTGTGTAGGTCACTGAATACCTTCTGATTGCTAATGATGTTTCACAGCTAGAGCTCTCGTGTGACCACGTGTTATTTTTTGGCCTGCCAAACTGACATCTGGTCGTCCTTCCGGTGGCCTTGTGATTGCAGTGAATAAGAAGTTTTTCTATGTCTTTCTGAATCTTCTGATGGATATTTTTCAGTTGATTTTTGTGCTCTTGTTTTGATGTGTGTGTATAAGCCTACGAACAACCGAAATGAGTTCTCTTATTGTAAATATGCAGCAACTTGTGCTTCGCTTTCTAAATCCATTCAAGGTTCGGTCTGCAAATTAGTCAATATTTATTTGCGGTGATTTTAACAGGGATCTTAAAAATGACTGCTTACTCAAATGTTATTTTCGCCCGTCCTTAGTGGCGTTTTTCGACTACTGAAATCGAAGTCGTTTTCTTGTGTGCACAACTCTTGTTCCACTTCCGGTCTGAATTTCGTCCTGGCGGAAGCTCCACAGATACGGGGATCCATTGTCAATGTTTCAAGCGAGATCCTAACAAGCGATCACTTAAATGCGCAGTTTTGACTTACTTGATTCTCTGGCTCTTCATGTGCGAAAGCCTATGGGGTTCTTTCAGCATTGTTGGTATCGTCTTGATCACTTTCTATATCAGGTTACTTTAAATTCTATGTTGTCGAAAATCTGAATTATGTTTCATCTATTATGTACGTCTATTTGAATTTCTACTTGGCAGAGTTCTCATTCCATCATTGTCGATCCTTCTATCTCTCTTCCTGTAACCAAAATTCGAGTTGAGACACTTAAAAAGGGTGGAGTGAAGACAGAAAGCTTAATACCGACAAAAGCTCTGGTTTTATATTTGGGCCGGTCGCAGCTATTTAAGGTCAGGTTGTTTATTTCAGATCATCAAGTATACGAGGTGTGTTTATTGGAATCTGTGGGGCAATGGTCAAATCTACAATTTTTTGCTGGACAAAAAAAAAACAGCCCTCGGCTATTGTGGTGTTGCGTTTCAAAATTTACCTGGTCTTCTTCATCTGAGAACAGTCTGATTAATATGGGCTCTTGGGAATTTATATATCCTTCTTATTTTCTGATGACTCATCTCTTCTTGACACAACATATGGATGTGTACTTTGGGTCATTTTCCAAAGTTAGGCCATGCTAGAAAGTTTGTAACCATCATGTCAGCATCTATTCAGGTACCTATTTGCCGTCTAAAACCAGGCAAAGCATCGGGTTCAGACGGCCTGCAACCGGAACATCTGACCTACAGAACAACTGAATTGATTGGACATCCTGCCATCTTATTCCAGGCCTGTATCGTCCAGCAGCATATACCTGATGCGCTATGTGAAGGTCTAGTAACGTGTATTCTTAAGAAAAATGAAGATCCAAAATCTCACGACTCATATAGACAAATAACCATATGTTTGACTACTGGCAAGCTTCTTGAGAAGCTTATAAATGATAAAATTAGGACGAAGTGTGACCATGGGGATAATTAATTTGGTTTTCGTAAAGGACTTGGCGTGCAAAATGCCCATGCAACTTTTATAGTGATTCTTGAAAGGCATAACAACTCAAAAAGTGTCCTCTACGTTTGTGCCATTGACATATCAAAGGGTTTTGGCTCTCTTCTTCACTCCCAAGCAGTTCTGTCGCTCTTTAGAAGCGGAGTTAATCCATTTGAGTGTACCTACCTGTGGAAGTGGTATCAGAAGGCCTCAGTTTGGATGCGTTTGCAACATACTTTTTAGTAATTCGTATTATGTGTGCTACAGTGTTGAGCAAGGTTCTGTACTAAGTCCTTCGGTATTTAATAATGCTATCAGACCTGCCACTCGACAGGTTCCACCATACTAAATTGAGCCATATAACGATGCAAGTCACTTGTCAAATGCCGACGACATTCTTCTTTTAGCTGATAATCTGGAGGCACTTCAGGACCCCATTCATGTTGTTTGCTCCAGACTGAATGAAATCAGTCTTTCAGGTAACACTTTCGAAACTGAGTTTCTTTTTTTCGGACCTGACCTCGCCTCCAATGGTACATCCAAGTGGACCCAGCTAAAATATCATATTCCAGTTCACTTAGGTATTTAGGCCTTCCATTTGGAACATCAGTCAAACGCACAGGGCAGCTTATAATTGATTCTTTGAAAGAAAACTCTACGAGCTTCTCGTCAAGTTAAAGAGCCAGTTTGATGTGAGAACTCTTGGTCGGCTATAAACCGCGTTTTTTTTTGCACCACATACATTCCATTTGGGAATTTTTCTCCGCCTTTAATAAAAGAGAATCCGATGGTTGTTCTTTAAGCTCTGTAAGTATTTTCTCAGTGTCCCTAACTGTAATAGCTATATTTCTCGACGGTACAGTGTTTCGGAGATTTGTCAAAAAAAGGATGAGCTGTCACGTAGATTTGATGATAGTAACAGTAGAATTGTGATTTTCCACTGATCTGTCTTCTATCAAGTCTCTAGTGCCGTAAGTTGCGAAGTCTTATATTATTTGACCCACGCTGAATGAATGCTTAAGGGTTAAAGTTGTCAATAATTGTACGAAATTTCGTCTGTGTTCTTTTTCGTTTTATTTTTCTAATACTCCTCTTATTGCGTCTTGGCTATGTACAGTCGATAACAGTAAATTGTTGTTATTATAAATAGTTTGTTTTTAGAATTCGTGTAATAGAAAATGCGCAAGACGAATATCTTTATTTCCAGGATCATTTGAATTGGTGTAAAGATGCAAAAGAACTTATTGCATGACCCTGCCAAAAGAATATTGAGTTTCAGAGACGTTAGGACAGAAGTACTCAAAAATGAGCTTGGTTCACTTTAAAACAAAATATTTCAGACCTGACCAATCCAATCTTTATATCAGTATCTGGTCTCACCTCTTTCACCTATGTGTAAATTGATAAAAGAATAAGAACTTGTTAACTGATTTTCTTGTTTGGAAAAAAATGGAAAACAGTGGTGTGAAAGGGAACTACTTCTTTTTGGACTCGACCTTCAAAGAAAACTTCAGATTTTTTTTTTTAACCTGTTCGTGAACCTATGAATAGAACTTTTGTACACCTATTGTACTGTGGAGGGATTATACAGGCAGTACTTGTTTTTAACGCCAACGGGATGAAAGTAGGTTTGCAACATTATTTCACCTGAATCATCTATGGACAATCTTGTAAAACAGATATTCAAATAGTGTTTAATCACGCATCAGCTTATCTAATGTAGTGAAACTTTTTTTTTTTTTATCTTTGAAAATATTAATATCCCTTTTTATTTTAGAAAAATCTGTATGGGCGAGTTCTTGTTGAAGAGGTGTTTCGAGGAAGGAAGAATCCAGAACTTAAAGATTTAACTGCGATCACATATAAGAATGACTTCAAACTTGTACCAAAACATGAAGAGCACAAGCTCATCAATGTTGCACCTGTTGAACTTCCTGAAACTATTGTACCTTCTGAAATTGAGCCCCCTCCACTATTGAAGGTAATTTTATGACATTTGACTGTGTTGTTTTTCATTCACCTATGTGCATTTATGTTAAGGACTGGTTGAATAATAGGATTTATGTGCATTGTGGAGAACATTGTGAAGTAGTGCATTAAAGAATTCTTCTAGGAGCTAAGAGCGGATGCTCTAGAAAAGTTGTTTTTTAATGCCACTGAACTGTCCCTTTTTATGATTAGCATATCTCAAAATCACTAGAAACAGCGCAGGGGGGATGAAATGGCCTAATCCCAAAAAAGCTTAAGATTTTCCCTATCCCTTAATGCCATCAAAACGATAATCCCCCCCCCCAGAGGGTTACAGCCCGTCGACTGAGGAATAAAGTAGTAAATGTTTTTCCAAAGAAATTCATGCCTTTTATACAAGTATTTCCCAGGTTTAACCGATAATACGGTTAAATTAATGACTGAATTTTACGGTCGGGCCAAAGTGGCTTACATGTTCCTACTCAGAGAATTCCGCTTCCCAACTTTGGCAGTCCGACGTGTAACTCTTTGCACTAATTCTGGGAATAATCTGCGTATCAACCCACGTTTTCAATATCTACTCCCTGCCCCTTATTGTCTACCAAAGCACCGTTTACCTCGATCAAAAGTACTTAAGATTCTGGTTCTAAATCCTATCAATGCAAGAACTGAGCATTATGGAAAGAGCTTTGTACTAACGTTTGTTGAATTCCTAAATAAATGAAAATTGTACTCTTATCTTAAAATGTGTCAGTTTGTTTGTTAGCGTTTTTAAATGACAGGCCAGTCGGGACCATCGCTATATGTTTTTATAATGTACCTGACAAAAAACGACAAATTTGGCAGTTTAATGTTATGAAAATTCGCTTGTAAATAAAGTATCATTCATTCATTCAAGACCTAATAAAGAAAGAATGAAAATAATCGCAGCCCGTGGATCAAGAGAATACAATGGAAATATTTTAGTCTAGACCTCCGCTCAATCATTCTCAATACAGAATTAAAGAAAAAGAAAAAAAACAAAGACAGAAGTCCACAGGACTATACAAAAAGACAAACTTATTTTGCAATGCATATTTCATCCATTTACTTGACAAAAGGTTCAGAAAGGCAGAAAAAAATGCATCCATACAGTAACGTCAAACTGAAAGCATTGCTTTGGTGAGAGATAAGGAAAATTTCACGGTTATACCCTATGTTCCTAAATTGAGCGACAAACTAGGGATATTTCAAAAATATAATCTTAATGTCGCATTTGAAAAATTTAAGAATTATACCGTTTTCTCAGCTGTCACAAGGATAAACCCACTCTGGATAGTGGTGAGTTTAGAATCACCAACAGTTATAGTTGTTTCAAACATAGGCAGCGCAATAGCGCTGCATCAGTAAAGAGCGATAGACTCCCATGTATTATTATTCTTTCTTTCTTTTTGACCAGGCCACTTAAGATAGAAGGAATGGTTGTAGAAACTTTCAATGGCTCATTCGAATGGAAGTTAAAAGTTTTGTTGCCATTTTTAAGAGTTAAAAGTGAGTGGAGGACAACCAGCCCCCTCCCATGCCCTTTTTAGTTAACCACCACTGTCGCCACCACCATGCGATCAAAATTTTGAGATATCGTTGGTTTTAAAATAGAAAAGGGAGCGCGTTTGGACCTGGTGTCCTGAAAACCCTAAAGAGTATTAAATCCAAACTTTCAGGAAATGTCCAGGAGAATGTTGTATCAAATCAAGACACTATCTGCATCCAGGTTGCCAAAAGGCTGTATCTGAAATATCTCAAGAACGACTAGGAGCATTTAAGTTGAAAATATCGGAGAATGTTGGACCGAATCAGAATACAGTATATCTAACCTTATTGTCAAAAGGAGTGATACCCCAAGAACGGCCATAGATAAGTTAAAACTTTCAGGGAATAGTCAGGGGCGTTGAACTAAATTAAAAGGCACTACGAGCATCCAGGTTGAGCATCCTACGAGCTTATCTGCGGTATCAAGGAACATCTAAGGGTATTAAATGAAAACTTTCAGGAACTTTTGAGAGGGATGTTGAACTAAATATAAGACACTTTGTACATCATGGTGTCAAAACGTCGTATCTGCAATATCCCAGGAAAGGCTAATGATGCCTTTCCTAAGGCACTAAAGTTCACACTTTAGTGCCTTAGTTATCAACTACTTCCGCTGTGTTAACATTTAATTAGTGTTTTCGCTCTTGGTATTTGCCAGTCAAAATTCCCCGTGTGTAATTTGAACATTTACTCTGACCGTTCATGTCCCTTGGCTTTCCTAAGTGATATTAGTGACCTTGGTTCTTGTTAACTGGATTATAGGATTTGTATTATAGTCCTGAACAGTGAAAGGAATCAGAGGTGAGATTTTTAGTTCAAAATAGCTCATGTCCGTCACAAAGGAACCTCCTGAAAAGGATATAGATGTCTCACCTTTCCTGCCCTCAAAAAGAAACTTAACTAGCGCCACCCCCCCCCCCCCCGCCGACCCGACTCTTATGTCTAAATCAACCACACATCTTAAGTGGATTCAAGCCTTAAACATTCTTCAAGCTAAAAGTACTGGTGAAACCCTGGCAAAAAAAGAAAAAATGATGCAATTAGATCACCCCCTGAAGAACCCCAACCAGAGATTAGATCACTCCCTGATGATTCCCCCCAACTGAATATCTAACTAGTTCTTTAGATCAGCCAAACTTTTACATTGTGGCCATCAAGAAAACCAATGGTCAAACCTTTACTAGAGATCGGTTAATGGATATTAGAAAGCCTATATTTCTACTAGCTAACTCAACCTTTGAACTAGTCTTCCTGAAAGACAATTTGATAGATCTTTATTTTACTCCTCACAAGGCCGCGAATTCAGTCCTTTCAAGGTCCAGGGAACTAATCGATGAGAGTTTCAAAATCTTTGCCACCTCAAAAGAAGTAGAAAAGTCGTATAAATACGTGGTTTATGGTGTTGACACCGGTATACAAATAGAGAAATTTACAGCTGAACTAGTGGATTCTTCGGGTTATCCTGTCCAACCAACAACTGCCACAAGACTCAGCTTGAAAAATGATGGCTATCTTATACCCGGTTGCTCGGTGCTCATTGTATGCAAAGAAGAGTTGCAAAGAGAGGTTTTTTTGTATGGCTTGGCCCTTCGCCATAAGTTCTATAAACCAAAGCCCCTACAATGCATAATTTGCCTAGTTCATGGCCATAGAAACAATATTTGTAAACAGTCATTTCAATCATGTCGAAAATGGGGAAAACCTAGCCACGTTACAGAAAATTGCATCGAGAAAGACGCCTTTTGTAAAAATTGTAATAAAAAGGGGCACACGGCACTTGAAAAGCAACTTTGTCCGGCCTATCACAAGAGAGCCGAGATCCTCCGAACCTCTGTGATCTAGAACTTGCCCTACTCCGTCGTAGCTGCTACAATCCTCAGACCACCAACTTCCAGGCGACCTTTAAATAGCCAAGCTGAAGTTTCAAAGGACCAGAGGAAACAGGTCCCACCCCCAATAGATAAAGGTCATTTACCCAATGTTCCACTCAATTTCCTGTACTTAACGCCAAATCGCAGCCTTGCTCTTCATCTCAGCATCCAGTTTTATCGCATCCACAAGTTATTAATCATTATAATCAATAATGGCAAAAGTTAGCCCCATACCTCGCAGTTTCCCATCTTATCGGTGTTGGCAGTGAACCAGTTGAACTGAAAAATATCCTTAAAAAAAGGCCATTACTACGCTCCTAGGAGAGGAAATCTGGCAAACAGCTATTGTCCAACTTTTATCCTTCAAAGAAGGCATGGAATGCCATTCCATCTCAACATTTCCTGCAATCCCAACTGTTACCAAGTCCCCCAGAAACTCGAAAAAATCACCAGCACCTGAAACGATGGTAGAAGCCCTAAGCCATAGCAAAATAAAAAAAAAATCAAGAAAAGGCCGACCAACACAGTAACACAAAAATTGACGACCCCTCACGAAGTCTCTTTGGGCGAGGATGATGTTCAAAGCAAAACCCAAGTGAGAAGATACCCAGCAAGAATGCCTGACGACTAACTAATGTGTGACTTTTCGTTTTTAACTAATTTATCCCTTTCTAATGACATTGATTTTAATTATTCCGATATAGAAAGTAACCAGCAAGCCAACTAAACCCCGGCTCCGCGCCGATGAGGGAAGACCGGCGGCGGCGGGGCCAAAAACAGCGCGCCACCGCGGCACCGCCGGTAAGATGTCGGCGGCGCGCCACCGGCACGATCAATTTTGACTGCAAACATTAATGTTTTCATCAGTCTTTCCCAAATCACAGCTTAAATTTACAACAGATTCGAGCCTATTCATGAGTTCAAAAATTTACAAGTCCCTGGCTGGAAACTGGTCTTCATCGTTATTCATCAAGAGAAGTAGAAATCTGGTAGAAACGAAATGGCTGTGGCGTTTCAGAACCCTTGTATAATAGTTGAAGTATCTATTAGCTATGTATTCTTAACATAAATAATTATTAGTTTTTTATATATTATTATTATAAAATTAGTAGTTTTTTGTCATCGAGCATTACTGCATACAAAACTTCAAATACCGTATCACAAAATTTGTCAGTTATCTGGGTAAAAACTTTGAATATAAGTTTGAATTTAGAAGCTTAATGTTTTCATAATGCCCTTTGCCTATATCTGTTTTGTCACCTTTAAAACAGTTGAAATTGGCGACTTTGATATTGATTGTTTTTTTTTTTTTGCTCTTTTGGATTCCTAAAAATCCTTTCTTGTATTAAAAACTGTTTTTTAATAACAATTAAAAAGAAAATACATTTTAAAGTTTTTTTTGGCTTTTTTATATAATATATGTCATGTAGGATAAGGCTGAACTGCTACTTTTTTTTATTGCTTTTGGCTGTTTTTTTTTGGATATTATTCATTTTTCTTTTGGGTATTCATTCCAAATTATAAACTCATAAATACCTAATATCGGCCAAATTACAAACTGCATCTAAAAGGAGTAAATTTATCAAATTGAAAAATACATGATGAACATTTCACATGAGAACACTTCAATTACAATGAAACAAAAAACCCTTAATGCTTTATTCGGTATGAAGAAAAATGAACTGCCAGCTATTTTCTTAGGTAAAAAATGAAAAGCTCATCCGTTTTAAATGTAATTAAATGAAATTATATGAGGACTGAAGTAGCTCCAGGAAGATGTTAAGATTTCCTTCCTAGTTCGTCACTTTTAATCCAAGCAAAATGTTAGGAGACTTAATATCAGTTATTGAGTTTAAGCTTTGATTTCCAAATACTCACAAAAATTACCAAATTTAAGAAAGTCGCAACAATAAGTCACCTGTGGTCAAAATACTCAAAAACTCCTCTTTGATCCCCACCCAGGCTCAAAGCTTCTGCTATGGTCATATCCATGGAAATCTCCAAAGAGTTTCTTTCTAAAATACCTTTCAAGCGTAGTTAGGGGTATTTAGCCTTTTTTGCTTTTCTTCAAAGCTTTGAAAAGAGTGTTATAATATTCCAAATGTTACATTTGTTATATTTGTGTATATTTTTGGTCATCATTTGTGGGGTGATCGAATTTTTCAAACAACTGTAGATACGTAAGAACGTTGCAACATCTAGTACCCTGAGGTCATAAGACTGTCAAAGACTCCTCCTTGAACCTCCCAAATTCAAAGCTTTTATTATGACCTAGGTTTTTAATGTAATTAGGCCAGTAGCGTATGAGAAATAGCAAAATACCCACGACAATGAACAAGTCCCAATGGGGGGGCCTGGGTCTATCAAAAAATTTCAATGATTTACAAGTGAATTTGAGATCGGTTTCTTTCGTCTCTACTTTAAATTAAAAAAATAATGATCTTTTTGGCATCCCTGCTTTCAATAAAAAAAAGAGGTCTTATCATTTAAAAATGATAGCCCCCTACCCCCCCCCCCCTATAGGCAATAATTTACAATTTTTTAGCTTAGTCTATATCAGCTTAGTCTATATCTAAATTTCGTCTCAATAGAGGATTTTTTTTTGGGGGGGGGGGGTAAAAATGTTTCAGGAAGAAGATTGTATTTTCTTTAATCTATCAGGCGTTCAAACATTAAGAAAATCTTATCTATATACAGCAAAAAAAAAAAAAATCTTCAGAATGGCAATTCAGTTGTAGAAATAATCTGTTGGCTGTCAATTTCAAATCAAACTGAATGCTGAAGCTGTTTAGTAATGAATGTATTCTACATCGCTATTCAACTTGAAAATATAGTTATTGACAACAAAGGATGTAAGAAATAGCAATTGTGAAACTGCATTCGAAATGATTTAAACTCATTTCATAAAGACGATACTTTTTTGTCAACATGTGAAGAACTGTGTATATTGCAATATTTGCAATTGCATATTGCATCTGTCTGGTTTTTATGCAAAGTAACAGAGTGCGAATCTATTTTCTCTGCACAAAAATAAATCTCAGATGTATTTATTCAATAATTTTTAACATAGTTATCGGCCAAAATTCCTATATACTTTCCTTGTTTTATAAACCTCCTCCATTTCCGACCTCATGTTTTTGTAGTCTGTTCGATGATTTCTCTAATTTTATTAATCTACCCCGTAAAAAGGCAATAGTTCTTGGGGACTTTAACTGTAACCTACTCAATGTTGATAAAAATATTGAATCTGACATTTTTTTTGAATCAGTGACCACGAGTGGTCTTCTACCCACAATTTTTTTTCGCAGTAGGGTTGATCCTGTGAGATCAACTTCAACATTAATTGACATTATATTTGTATCTACTTCCCTGGGTAATGACCTGTCCTCAAATATAATATTTTCGGATCTGTCAGACTACCTTCCTATTTACTTGTCACTACCTTCGCAACCACTAACTCAACGATCTAGAATAAATATCCCAATACCTACTAGAAATTATAGCTCTGCGAATATGACCCACTTTACCGATCGCCGAAGAACTACTGGCTGGTCCGATGTTTTAAATTGTCAAGAGGTAAATTCTGCCACAAATGGTTTTGCGTAACGACTAAGTGAGATTATCCATTCAACTTTTCCTATTCATAAACCTAAACGCAAAACTATCGCTATATGCCCCTGGATGTCACATAGCCTCATTGTCTCCTCGTATCGTAAAAACAAATTATATAAGTTAGCCTGTAAGACCAGTAGTGATATTGACCTATCAAATTATAAAAACTTATGCACTAAACTCATCCGTGAAGCGAAGAAAAATTACTATTATACAAACATTCTCAATTGCAAAGGAAACCTGAAAAAGATTTCATCCGCTATTAATGATATACTCTCAAAAAAATGAAAATCCAAGTCTATACCTATTCGCCTTAAACACACAAATGACAGATTAATTGACCCTTTACATGCACCTGACGCATTTAATAATTATTTTTCTAATATTCCTCATACTGACTCCCGCTCCTCCTTTCCGGCTGTACTCCCTTGCTTAATTCTAGATCCTTGTTTCTCTGCCCAGCCGATAGCAATGAGATATTTCAAATCATCGGTTCTCTCCCTATTAGTTTAACACCTGAGTGTCTTCGATTAAGTAATAAGCTCCTGAAGACCATATCTCCTTTTGTTTGCGAGCCCATCAAGCACATTACCGACCTATCTTTAACCCACGGAGTTCTCCCTGAATTACTAAAGTCAGCCATTGTTATTCCAGCTCATAAAAGGGGGGTCCAACTGAGATAGGTAATTATCGTCCAATCTCAATTCTTCCTGTTATATCCAAAGTGCTCGAGGGAATTATCTTCAGACGTCTGTCTCCCTTTCTGTTCGGCAGATAGCACTCCGTTTCCTTGATTTCCCCTCATCAATATGGCTTTTGGCCGAAATTTTCAACTTCTCATGCTCTAATTGACGCCACACAGTTCATACGCTCACAACTCAACCTTAAAAAAATGTATTGGGCTTATTTTTGGATTGGTTCAGCCCCTCTCTTAGTTCGGCTCTTATCTATCTGGAAGGGTACAGAGTGTGAACCTAGGTCGAGTATCTTCTCAGCCAGTACCTGTTCGGAGGGGTGTCCCGCAAGGCTCCGTTCTAGGCCCGATTTTATTTCTCCTGTATATCAATTATCTGTTTTGGATCTGGGCCCTTCAGTGTATCCTGTACTATTTGCTTATGACAGCAACTTCTTCATCACTGGCACCAATTTACCATCGGCAATAACCTCTGCCCAAGCCCTTCTGAACAGAGTCCAGGCGTGGTGCCTTACGAATAACATGACCATTAATAGCAAATAAAGTCAAGTAGTATTAATTAGAACCCCCTACAACAAACACGTAATCCAACCTGCTCTTGGTCTCAAGTACTCCTCCGACATCCTCCCGCAAGTGGAGGTTGCCAAGTTTCTTGGTGTATTTATTGACTCATGCTTGTCATTTTCTAATCATATTTCTTACATCACGGTAATAATTTTGAGACAAGTAGCTATGATTAACCGTGTGAATTATTTTCTTCCTCCTGACATCCTAGTCACCCTCTATTATTCCTTTATTTTTCTTATTGCAGATCAGTTTGGGGAAATACAAATCGCTCCTTCACTAAAAAACTAAAATTTGCCAAGAACCGTGCCATTAAAGCAGTTTTTCGGCTTCCCCGTCTATATCCAACCCATGGTTTGTACTCAGACTTTGGTATAGCTCCACTAGATCAAATCATAAAAAAAATTAAACTAATCACTTGCTTACTCAGCTTTCCACAACAATCTTCCTCCTCAACTAATAACCTATTATAATATTAATAATTCGAAGCGAAGCCCACAGTCTCCGTTCATCCAATAGATCCTTTATAATCCCTAAATGTGTTTCTAGTGTTGCCCAGCAATCTCCCATTTACAAATCTATTGTTCAATGGAACAAAATACCCTCTAGTGTTGAGCTAGCCACAAGTTTCCGCACGCTGTACAATAATGTAGCAAAATTTATAATTTAATCTTTCAACTCTTAAGCAATTTGCTTTAATTACCCATATTTTATTCTTCTTTCCTTTTTTGTCTGATTTCAGTGTCAATAATTTTTTTTTTTTTTTTATGGTCCTTAACAAGTTCTCTTCTAGAGATCTTTGTTGTTATTGATGTTATGTTTTATTCTTATTCGAATAAATTGCATTGAATTTGTAAAAGACACTATATAGATATACTCCTATCTGCAATGTCTTCTGAGTGGAAATGGCCATTTTGTTTATAATAGCCAAAGATTCAATAAATATGTTTCCAGGGATTACATGACCTTCACAACCCCTGGGACAATGGTTTTAATTTATGCAATTTCCGTTCTTAGGATGTTGCAGACATGGTATTTTGACAACCTGGATGCACGTATTGTATGTCTTTGATTTAGTTGAATCATACCTTCAAAGTTTCCACTGAATATTTTAGCCGTTCCGAGAGATATATCATGTACGCCATTTGACAATCTGGCACCGCATAGTGCCTTCTGTTTTATCTTGCGACTTAATCGTACATAAATTATGGGTCCCATAAGAGATTAAAAAAACGACATTGTTTTGTCTGGATTAGACACAAAATCGTTTAGTCTTTTCTCCCTCCTCGAATGCTGAATTCCAATTTCCCTTGGTCAGACTCAGCCATTCCTTTGTTCAACAGTACCTGAAAGTTTCGACTCCATCCAAGCCATTTCAAAGATATCTCAGGCATGGTATTTCGATGAACTGGATACTCATATTATCTTTCGACGTACCTTGCCCCCCCCTTATCCAAAAATTGAAGCCCACTTTCCCCTTCAAGGCTCCCTCAAAGTTTCAACTTGTCCCTTAAACCATTCCCGATATACTGTAAATAATTTGAAAACTAGGTGCACTATCGTCTTTTGATATACTTGGATATGTGTGTTGTTTCCAGAGTATGCTCTTGGAAAGGTCGGGAATCTTGGAATAGTGTAAAATCTGCAAGAGCTCTCTTGAAATCCAATAATCAGAAATAAAATTAGTTTTTGGCCCATTTCTGGGTACCCCAACAAGGTTTATGCGAAGAAAACATGCAAATTACATGTTACGACCCTTGCCTCAGGGGCTATGGGGAGTCATGTTATTTCTGGGGCATATTTGTTTAACCTTTCGACTTATATATATATGTATATATATATTTATATATATATATATATATATATATATATATATATATATATATATATATATATATATATATATATATATATATATATATATATATATATATATATATATATATATATATATATATATATATATATATATATATATATATATATATATATATATATATATATATATATATATATATATATATATATATATATATATATATATATATATATATATATATATATATATATATATATATATATATTCTAAATCACGATAATTAATTTGTAATAGCAGCCAATCAAGATGATTCCTTGCAAAAATGTTCTGAGCATTAGCAGGCTTAACCTGCAAGATTAGAGTATACAAAGAAGCTGGTATATTTTCAATAAAGAAGCAGTTCTTCCACTTTTGGAACTTTCTTCATCAACTCTGGATAGTTTATTTAATGCTCGAGACATGTGTTAATGCCTCAGGAAAAGGTTTCGCTTGCCAGAGGAATCTGGCTGGCTAAAATAATGTACAATTAGAAGCATTGAAACATAACAAGGTTTTTGCTTAATTCTAGATCCTTGTTTCTCTGCCCAGCCGATAGCAATGAGATATTTCAAATCATCGGTTCTCTCCCTATTAGTTTTACACCTGAGTGTCTTCGATTAAGTAATAAGCTCCTGAAGACAATATCTCCTTTTGTTTACGAGCCCATCAAGCACATTACCGACCTATCTTTTACCCACGGAGTTCTCCCTGATTTACTAAAGTCAGCCATTGTTATTCTAGTTCTTAAAAAGGGTGATCCAACTGAGATAGGTAATTATCTTCCAATCTCAATTCTTCCTGTTATATCCAAAGTGCTGGAGAGAATTATCTTCAGACGTCTGTCTTCCTTTCTGTTCGTCAGTTAGCACTCCGTTTCCTTGATTTCCCCTCATCAATATGGCTTTCGGCCGAAATTTTCAACGTCTCATGCTCTAATTGACACCACACAGTTCATACGTTCACAACTCGACCTTAAAAAACTGTATTGGGCTTATTTTTGGATTGGTTCAGCCCCTCTCTTGGTTCGGCTCTTATCTATCTGGAAGGGTACAGAGTGTGAACATAGATGGAGTATCTTCTCAGCCCGTAGCTGTTAGGAGGGGTGTCCCGCAAGGCTCCGTTCTAGGCCCGATTTTATTTCTCCTGTATATCAATTATCTGTTTTGGATCTGGGCCCTTCAGTGTATCCTGTACTATTTGCTTATGACAGCAACTTCTTCATCACTGGCACCAATTTACCATCGGCAATAACCTCTGCCCAAGCCCTTCTGAATAGAGTCCAGGCGTGGTGCCTTGCGAATAACATGACCATTAATAGCAAAAAAAGTCAAGTAGCATTATTTATAACCCCCCTACAACAAACAGGTAATCCAACCTGCTCTTGGTCTCAAGTACTCCTCCGATATCCTCCCGCAAGTGGAGGTTGCCAAGTTTCTTGGTGTATTTATTTACTCATGCTTGACATTCTCTAATCATATTTCTTACATCACGGCAATAATTTTGAGACAAGTAGCTATGATTAACCGTGTGAATTATTTTCTTCCTCCTGACATCCTAGTCACCCTCTATTATTCCTTTATTTTTCTTATTGCAGATCAGCTTGGGGAAATACAAATCGCTCCTTCACTAAAAAACTAAAATTTGCCAAGAACCGTGCCATTAAAGCAGTTTTTCGGCTTCCCCGTCTATATCCAACCCATGGTTTGTACTCAGACTTTGGTATAGCTCCACTAGATCAAATCATAAAAAAAATTAAACTAATCACTTGCTTACTCAGCTTTCCACAACAATCTTCCTCCTCAACTAATAACCTATTATAATATTAATAATTCGGAAGCGAAGCCCACAGTCTCCGTTCATCCAATAGATCCTTTATAATCCCTAAATGTGTTTCTAGTGTTGCCCAGCAATCTCCCATTTACAAATCTATTGTTCAATGGAACAAAATACCCTCTAGTGTTGAGCTAGCCACAAGTTTCCGCACGCTGTACAATAATGTAGCAAAATTTATAATTTAATCTTTCAACTCTTAAGCAATTTGCTTTAATTACCCATATTTTATTCCTCTTTCCTTTTTTGTCTGATTTCAGTGTCAATAATTTTTTTTTTTTTATGGTCCTTAACAAGTTCTCTTCTAGGATCTTTGTTGTTATTGATGTTATGTTTTATTTTTATTCGAATAAATTGCATTGAATTTGTAAAAGACACTATATAGATATACTCCTATCTGCAATGTCTTCTGAGTGGAAATGGCCATTTTGTTTATAATAGCCAAAGATTCAATAAATATGTTTCCAGGGATTACATGACCTTCACAACCCCTGGGACAATGGTTTTAATTTATGCAATTTCCGTTCTTAGGATGTTGCAGACATGGTATTTTGACAACCTGGATGCACGTATTGTATGTCTTTGATTTAGTTGAATCATACCTTCAAAGTTTCCACTTAATATTTTAGCCGTTCCGAGAGATATATAATGTACGCCATTTGACAATCTGGCACCGCATAGTGCCTTCTGTTTTATCTTGCGACTTAATCGTACATAAATTATGGGTCCCATAAGAGCTTAAAAAAACGACATTGTTTTGTCTGGATTAGACACAAAATCGTTTAGTCTTTTCTCCCTCCTCGAATGCTGAATTCCAATTTCCCTTGGTCAGACTCAGCCACTCCTTTGTTCAACAGTACCTGAAAGTTTCGACTCCATCCAAGCCATTTCAAAGATATCTCAGGCATGGTATTTCGATGAACTGGATACTCATATTATCTTTCGACGTACCTTGCCCCCCCCTTATCCAAAAATTGAAGCCCACTTTCCCCTTCAAGGCTCCCTCAAAGTTTCAACTTGTCCCTTAAACCATTCCCGATATACTGTAAATAATTTGAAAACTAGGTGCACTATCGTCTTTTGATATACTTGGATATGTGTGTTGTTTCCAGAGTATGCTCTTGGAAAGGTCGGGAATCTTGGCATAGTGTAAAATATGCAAGAGCTCTCTAGAAATCCAATAATCAGAAATAAAATTAGTTTTTGGCCCATTTCTGGGTCCCCCAACAAGGTTTATGCGAAGAAAACATGCAAATTACATGTTACGACCCTTGCCTCAGGGGCTATGGGGAGTCATGTTATTTCTGGGGCATATTTGTTTAACCTTTCGACTTATTTATATATGTATATATATATATATATATATATATATATATATATATATATATATATATATATATATATATATATATATATATATATATATATATATATATATATATATTCTAAATCACGATAATTAATTTGTAATAGCAGCCAATCAAGATGATTCCTTGCAAAAATGTTCTGAGCATTAGCAGGCTTAACCTGCGAGATTAGAGTATACAAAGAAGCTGGTATATTTTCAATAAAGAAGCAGTTCTTCCACTTTTGGAACTTTCTTCATCAACTCTGGATAGTTTATTTAATGCTCGAGACATGTGTTAATGCCTCAGGAAAAGGTTTCGCTTGCCAGAGGAATCTGGCTGGCTAAAATAATGTACAATTAGAAGCATTGAAACATAACAAGGTTTTTATTTAGTGCTAAGTAAATTTAAACTGCCATTAAACAAAGTTACTTAAGTCATAATTTTCTTCAATTTTAGATACTATGTGCTCAAAGACGTGCTGCGCGTGGAGAAGATACGGAAAATATTTCAATGGAAATGATTATTAGAGAAACAACTTTTCCATCAAGAGCTCGTAGAGCAAAATCAGGAGAAGAGCCAACTGTACCAATTAACTTAAATCCCTCCAAACTAAACCCATTGTCTCGATTATATCATGGTATACAAGACACTAACGCTCAAAGTTGAGATTTTTTATTCATAGTCAAATAAAAAGGGAAAGCCTTATTTTTCACTGTCTTTGTCTGTATTCTCTTCAGCTGTTTTTGGCTGTTCTTGATCTTTCACGTTATTTATTTCTGATGTCTTTCCTTTTTCTGGCTTATCTTCAACCTCCACTGGCTTACCTCCTCCTTTTTTGTCTTCAACTTTCACCGTCTCTCCTTTTTCTGTTTCATCTTCACCATAGGGTGGCACTTTTTCTTTTATTTCCATGTTTCTTTGCAGACATTTTTTGCTCAATTCTATTAAATTGTATTTAGCATTTTCATCATACTCTTCAGCAACACATATACATACTGTACTCTTGATAATTTCAAGAATAAGAGATTTATGAGGTTTGACTAAAGTTCCAGTTAAATGTGGGTAAATTTCTTGAAATAAACACAGCAATTCTGGGAGTATGTTATCTCTTTTTATGTTGCTATTTCTTGCATGAACTTGAATATGAAAGTTTTTGGCATCTTTAAAGTGTTCTGCGACGATAGGTTGCAAAGCCTTCTTAATTTCTTCGATAGATGCTCTGCAGGTTATCTCAACAGGGAGAAGTCTGAGAAGAAATCGGGTTTTTTGTTCTCCATTTTCCTTGATCTCATTTATTAATTTTCGGGCTACCTCAAGTGGGGAAGGGACCTAAAAAGAGCAATTCTTGATAAAAATCAACAGAGGGTTTACATAAAACCAAGAAATTCAGATTTCATCTCCCTTGTCAAGAAAAGTTAGTACAAATTTTGACCTTCATAAAAATCCTACAAACTTTAGGCAAATACTACCTTTTGAGTCCCTTACACTAACAAAAAGAACTTACTTCAAAGTGTCTTGCGACTTTCGAAGCGAATGTAAGCAAATGGGACTTCAAAGGAATTGGACCTCAAAAATTGAAAACGCATTATAAGGATTATCAAAATTATCCAAGACGAGCTTATTTGTCATTTACTTTGAACAACTCCTTCTTGACCTCATTACTCTGCTGTATTGCTACACAATATTGAAACATTGCACAATACATACCTAGTCTTTTAAATATTTTTTACAATTCCTGTTCATGTGAAGATGCTAAGGCAAAGGCACTGCATTTGAGGTTAGCCCTCCTCCCAGTATTTTTTGTAAAAATAAACAAGTTGATAAAAAACCTATTAAAATTGTGGCGCAAAGTTCTTCAAATTGGTCTCTCAAACAAAAGCCCCCCCCCCCCCAAAAAAAAAAAAAATGAGTTCTACTACAAGGGTCTGATAATTGAAGCACTTCCAATTATTAACCTGAGCATGACAATTCTGTCAATGCATCTTCATTTCCTAGAACCACATTATTTTCCTCATAAAACTTTATTTACAGCATATTTTAATATAATAAGTCATGCAATATTTTAACAAGTAGACCTATTTCAGATTTCTATAGAAAAAATGTGCTTAAGAAGTATGTAAAGTGTTTTCTAAAATTAATTAATATACAAGAAGTTAAATTTTCACTCATAACTCTCTAGTCCTAAAATAAGATCTGCCACTGAAATGAAACTTTATGTGTAGTAATTGAAGGTTGGCTATGTAAAAGTCGAAATCAATTATATGTCAGAAACTACTAAAACATTATCAACTGGTCAGAATAATAGTTTAAAATATTGATGAGAACTACAGGTGTTATGCAACTGAGATTACTGCATGTGACTTCCCTGTTATAAATGCAGCTTTTTGATTATGTAGAAGTAAGTGCACAAACAATATCCCTTTCTTTAGCAAGTGATGGTTGGACCTGAGGTGAAAAAAGAGGATATGGTTGAAATGAGCATTTTGGCTATTCTTAAAGCCCAAAATAAGGACACCAGTCAATTTTGACAAGGGGTAATTTTCCAATGAATAGGTGTGATGGCAATAAGTTAAAGCTTTTTAAATTTGCTAGAAATAAGTATAATCTTCAGTTAAATGAATATGACTTGGTTTTATATAGACAGGGGCGTAGCTAGAGTCTTTTTATTGGGGGGGGGGGGGAGGGCAAGAGGGGTAGGGGTTGCTATTGAGGTAAGTGCTATTCAAGTGGTAGTGAAGATTTGACAAACATGCTACTTGGTGAATTTAAAGACATTACGCAATTGTTTTTTCTGTTGATTTTTGAATTCTAATCAAGTTGCCATCAATACATGGCTAATTTGAAAAAAGCCAAGACAGATAGTCTGAGTGTAGAGGCAAGCTGACATAAGCCTTTTTCAGGAATGTCTAAAAATGATGTTATTTTCACTTGTTGATAGATAGTCTATCATCCATTCATCCAACTTGGGGTAGAACTAAGTTAGATAGTCATAGAACTATAGGGATGGTCAACATTTCTGGGTTGACTCATGACAAACAATGTAGACTGGACTTGTATGCAAAAGGAGGGGACTGAATTTTCTTAAACTCACAGACGAACAAGTGACCTAAGCCTAATAGGCTTGCCTGCCGAGAGTCTCGGGCAGACTACCATGTCCCCTGGAGTCCTAAAAGTCCCCTGGGCTCGCAGGTAAACGGTAAGACCTAAAAGATTCCAAGTATTTTTGTAAATGGCCTGGGCAAACGGCTGGAGTAGCTATGACTCTCAAATTAGACAAATACTCGTGTGTTAGTCGCCAGGTTGGCAGAAATTGCAGGCAAAGAAGCGTCCAGTCCAAAGCCTAACAGGGCTGGCCGCCTGCATAGAGTGTTGGGCCAAGTTTAGCACCCAATTATAAACAAGTATAAAAATAAGTACTAATGCTGGGCTTTTAAAATTGTCAGCAATGAGCTGCTGCAGGCAACAGTAGTACCGTATAGTGAAAACAAGCTATCAGGTGGGCAAAGGTAGTTGTTGCATACACTCGGCTTTTTCCAGACAGATTCACCACTAATGCTGCTGTACAATTACCACAGATTGTGTAATATTATATCCTGACATATTCCTCACATTTTAATAGTGGCTCTATATCTAAATTAAAACTATTCAAAAACTAAAGTTGAATTATTAACTTATCCATTCAGCATTGTTTGACAAAGAATATCCAGAAAATCTGAACTGTTCTTGGCATCATTGAGGCAGAAACATTAAATTAATTAAAGATTGCCAGTGATACTAACTGGAACGGAAAATTGACTCCTTTCAAAAACTACCTTCCCCTTTGTATCTTTGTTAAAAAAAAAGAAAAAACTAGTTCTATAAAAATCACTAAAACGTTTTTTGTGTAAATCAGGGTAGGGGGAGAGGGTATACATTTCTGGAGGAGGGGGTACACTGAATACTATTTTTATGTAAATAATTCCCTTTACAAACGAAGCTTGGTCTTCTAGTGCTGCATGATAAAACTCATAACAATAGAAATTGTGTTGAGAATGAGAATGGGTTGGTACCGCTTGTACGTGCACCCACAATTTCTAAATGGTAAGACACATATACATGTTTTGTTTAAATTCACTTTATTCTATTCTGAGCAGACATTTTGTACAGCGTGCTGATGCAGAGATAAATGTCCCACAAGTAGCGCTGGCGTTGTGTGAAATGTGACTAAATTCAGTCGTAATTCTTACCACATTTATGTCAATTCTTTTTTTTTGAAGCTGGTTAAAAGAAATAATTAGAAAAACAAAATAGCAAGAAGTCAGTAAGGCAGTTCTATATTAATTGGTTAGTATGTGAATCCGAAACGTAAGGAATAAAACGTTATCAGCGCCTATTAGGCACTTCAATGACAAATAAGAGAATCAGAGTTTCAATTGAATACTGGAAATAAAAATTAAAATAAATAAATGATTCCTGGAGTGGATCCCCCACCATCAAATTCCATGACCAAACTACAACCAATTTGACTTATCTAACTATAGCACGAATATCATTATAAAAAGCTCTAAGTCTTATTTTCTTTTTCAATGGTTTGTTTTTATTCAGGAAATTATATTCACTATATATCTACCTTCTTATTCTTCAATGATTCCATTTCTGTCCTATTTGAAGATGTGGAGGAGGGTGCATTCATTTCCACTCTCGAAAGTTTTAAAACAAGAGAATCTTGAACTGATAGGTTTTAGGAAGTAAAAGCACCTTCAATATCAGGGGAGGAGGGGGGGATTTTTACCTGAAAAAAATGACATAAGAAAAAAGTTGCTACCAGAATCATGATAAAGATTGATCAATGATGTCATAATCGTAGATTGTAGCAAGGTCGTCTCTTACTATTCCAATTAAGAAAAAGCCATAGGTTTTTTCCATAGCCATAGTGCTGATAACATTTTATTCCTTACGTTTTGGAGTCACATACTAACCCATTAATATAGAACTGCCTTGCTTGCTATTTTTTCTTTTTTAATTATTTCTTTTAACCAGCTCTAAAAAAAGAATTGACATAAATTTGGTAAGAATTATGACTGGAATTAGTCACATTTCACACAACGCCAGCGCTAACAAGTAAGATAGGGAACACAAGAAAAATAGGGATTCATTACACTTCATAACATGTTCCACGTGAATATTTTTCCAAATATACTGCCTTTGAGACCTTATCAAGTAAAAGTCTGAGCCTAGTTAATAACAAAATTAAAAAATGTTCTATGCTTCCTGTTTTGCCGTACTTTACAGGTTAAACCAAAAAAGTTTGGTTCCAGGATACAATAATAACTTTGAACTGAGGTGAGAAAAAATTTTGGTTCCAGGAGACAAAAAACAAACTGAAATTTAAAATTTTCAGGTATTTTTCTAGTTTCAATTGATACATTAGTATTATTAGTTAGATATCATAAATATTTTTGCAGTTTACATAATAACTTTAGCGATTATGAACTGAAAACTAAACTTTAAAAAAAATGAATTTTTTCTTTGGAAAAATATAGGACAGCAATTTAGAGATACGTACTTTACAGGTTAAGCCAAAACAGTTTGGTTCCAGGATACATTAATAACTTTGAACTGAGATGAAATAAAATTATTTTGTTTAAATTTACAGGAATTATTCTAGTTACAATTCACAAATCAACTTTTTTGTTAAAACCCCTAAAAGAATTACTCTATTTTACATACCTATATCCAAATGCTTTTTATAGTATTAAAAATTACACTTTCTGCTATAGTGCTATAGAAAAGGGCAGAGATATTGATAGGACGACACTATAGAGATATGTACTTTACGGGTTAAGCAAAAAAAAAATTGGTTCCAGGAGACAAAAAACAAAACTAATTCAAAAATTTTCAGGTATTTTTTCAGTTTTAATTAAGAAATTAGTATTATTGGTTAGGCTGCAACCCAGACAATACCTAATTACAGACAGAAAAAAACCTACAGCTTTTTCTTCTTTGGAATAATAAGAGACACGCCTCAAAGAATCAGACAGCTAACTAAGTTCAATGTTTGCTCTTCAATGGTTTGTTATAATTAGTAATGTCGTGGCGCCAGTGGCTAGCAGGATCGGCTGTTAACCGAAAGGTTGGTGGTTCAAGCCCATCCGAGGTTGATTTCTTTTAGTTTGTAATTCAGCTATCAATAAAAGCGTGATACCAATGATACTTACGCAATTCCCATTTATAGTATCGATCCTTTATGAACTCTTACTATACAGTTCGTTACCACGAACTGTTTGACTACAGATCGTTCTTTAATTTAAATATCTTTTAGTTTGATATTCAGCTATCTGCGATTCAGCTATATGCGATAAAAGATTTCACTTACATTCAAAATTGGAAAGACATCAAAAAATTCATTCAGGGAAAAAACATTATAAATGTGATATGTGTCAAAAGAGATTTTCTCAAGCGTCCTATTTAAATATACACCAAAGACTGCATACGGGTGAGAAACCGTTTGAATGTGATGTGTGTAAAGAGTTTTTCTTGATCGGACTCTTTAAAGATACATCAAAGACTGCATACAGGTGAGAAACCTTATAAATGTGATGTATGTGAGAAGAGATATTGTGCTTCAGGTTCTTTGGATAAGCATCAAACAGTTCACACGGGTAAGAAACTGTTTAAATGTGATAATTCTAAGTGATAGTAAGGGATTTAAAAACCCCTGCCCCAATTAGTCCATCTCGTCTTGTTAATAAGAGACAACTTCATTTCCTTAGATCTATACAAAATGGCTAATTTAAGATAAGGTAAGTTGCTAAGCTTTCAGTTTAGAGATAAAATTAGAGAACATCTGAAGACGGGCTTTCGTTAAGGAAAAACTAATAATAATTACGTAGTTCTTAGTAACTACTATTAAGTTAGAGCAGATATACACCTATGCAAAATCGCACATTTAAGGTGGGTTTCCTCAGACCCATAATTTACTTGAATCGGTGATTTTTACAAAGGAACATCCAACCGACGAAATGTTTACGTTTATTTTTACGAAACACAAAAGTCAAGAATAAAAAAAAAACTTTTAGCTTGATATTCAGCTATCAATAAATCACATTTATAGTATCACTCCTTTATGTAGTTTGCTACCGTGGAACCCGGATGAAATCCTTACTGTATTGTTAGCTATCGGTGCAACCCGGATGAAATCCTTACTGTATTAGAAACAGGAAAAAGCCATAGGCTTTTTCTTAATTGGAATAGTAGGAGACAACCCGGCTACAACCTACGTTTATGACATCATTGATAAATCTTTAACACGAAATTATAATATTATTTTAGTTACTATGGGCTGGAAGTTAGTTCTTTACTGTAACTGTATTACAAACAGGAAAAAGCCTATGGCTTTTCTTAATTGGAATAGTAAGAGACAACCTGGCAACAACCTACGATTATGACATCATTGATCAATCTTTAACACGAAATTCTAATCTTATTTTAGTTACTATGGGCAGGAAGTTTGTTCCTTACTATAAAAAAAAATAAACTAATTTTAAAATTTTCAGGTATTTTTCTAGTCTAAATTAAAAGATTAAAACTATTGCTTAGATACCATAAATATTTTTGCAGTTTATAACTTTAGCGATTCTGTACTGAAAACGAAAATAAAATAAAAATTTATTTTTTCAATTTTTACGTCACTTCACTCATTATGTCATATATGGTTGTTAGCACACAATCGGTGTTAGATATTACGACATATATGGTTATTATTAGACATAATGGTATACGATTATGATTTATGTACAAAAATCAAATATCTTTGAAAAGACTGCAGTATGAAAAGACATAAAAAATGCAGTTTTTAATTGAAAAATTTATTCTCTCTTAGAAATAACTTATTTTAGTTATAAATGATTTTTTACCCAACTAAGTTCCTTTAAAATGAGCCATTAAACAACTCTCTACGATGTTCCAGTGCCAAGCTATATGTGGAAAAGAAGAAAGAAAAAAGAAAAAAATATGCCGTCTAGGCAGAATGTTGTAGTAGTTGTCACTTTTCTTGATTTTCAAACCAATATATATCCCTTGCTGTTCAAGCCAAGGGACAGAAAGTTTCCTATACAGGGGTTTCGGACAAGGGGGTTCTAATGGTGTACTTTTTGTTTCGATCTGACTCCTTTTTTTTAGGATCTATGGGTTTTTATATTTCTTAACATTGGACGTGATCGTCTCTTACTAGGTTGCTAGCTACCGCTGCAACCCGGATTAAAAAATCAAATATCTTTGAAAAGACTGCAGTATGAAAAGAAATCAGAAATGCAGTTTTTATGTAAAAAGTGATTCTATTTTATTTTTTTTTATTAAAAGAGGCACTAAAACTTTTAATTTCTGTTCAAATAAGCCCTCTCGCAAAATTCTAGGACCTCTGGGTCGATACGATCATCCCAGGTAAAAAGAAAAAAGGCAAACAAATAAACACGCTTCCATGTTCGTTCTTCTGGCAAAAAATACAAAATTTGACATTTTTGTAGATAGGAGCCTGAAACCTCAACAGTGAGGTTTTCTGATACACTGAATCTGATGGTGTGATTTTCATTAAGATTCTATGATTTTTAAGGGGTGTTTTTCCCTTTTTTGAAAATAAGGCAAATTTTCTCAGGCTCGTCACTTTACGCTGATGGATATGAGTAAACTTGATGAAACTTGTATATTTGAAATTAGCATAAAAATCCGATTCTTTTGATGTATCTATTGATATTAAAATTCCGTTTTTTAGAGTTTCGGTTACTGTTGAGACGAGTTGCTCTTACTATACAGTTCGTTACCACGAACTGTTTCATATTCCTTATTATAAAAACTAAAAAAAACTAAAACTAATTTTAAAATTTTCAGGTATTTTTCTAGTTATAATTAAAAAATTAAAATTATTGCTCAGACACCAAAATATTTTTGCAGTTTACATAATAACTTTAGCGATGCTGAACTTGAAATTAAAATAACATAAAATTATCTTGTCGAGAGATGAACATGTATAAATTTTGCATTCACTTATTACGGCATATATGGTTATAACCTATAAACGATTATAACGTCATTCATCAAGCTTGTACATGAAAATGCAGTTTTTTTTGTCAAAATTGATTCTATTTAAAAAAAAATATTTTATCTTTAATTACAGAAGGCACTAGATGGAACAATTTCCTTTAAAATGAGCCATTTTACAGCTTTCTATCGTTTTCCAGTGGCCAGGTAGCTGAGGAGAAAAAAACAGAAACAAAAAAAGATGTTGTATGTTTAGAATATCGTGGTTACAGCCAATTTTCTTGATTTTCAAGCCAATATATTTTCCTTGCTATCAAGCCGAGGGACGGTAAATTTGCTATAAAGAGGTTTTGGACAATGCGGTTCTAATAGTGTAATTCTTGTTTCGATCTGAATATTTTTTCAGGAGTTATGGGTTAGGCTACTTTAGTTTTTACTATGGGGCGTGATCGTCTCTTACTAGGTTGCTAGCTACCGCTTCAACCTTGGTTAAAATAATCAAGTAGATAATGATTCCTTTTGTTGCTTCAATTACAAAGGTTTGTTCCTTAATGTAAAAACTTGATGAAACTTATATATTTAAAATCAGCATAAAATCCGATTCTTTTGATGTACCTATTTATATTAAAATTTCGTTTTTTAGAGTTTCGGTTACTATTGAGACGAGTCGCTCTTACTATACAGTTGGTTACCACGAACTATTTGATCCTAAATAAGGGTTTTTGACAAGGCAATTCTTATAGTATACTTTGTGTTTTGATCTGACTATATTTTTAGGAGTTAGGCTATGGTAATTCTTAGTATGGGACGTGATCGTCTCTTACTAAGTTGCTAGCTACCGCTGCAACCCGGATACCAGCATTCGGTTTTACTGGTAAAATTCTTAAAAGACAAGCGTGTCGCATTATAATTTTAATGGTGATTTTTCCAAATATTTCATACCTATTACGGTCTATACTAATAGTTCAGTCATTATGGCCAAGAGTTTGTTCTCTAAATGTGTCTTGTTGAGTATACATATAGAAATGAAAACTAATTATGATAAAATAGTTTTATCTATACTCTAATTTGAAACAATTCAATTAAAAATTGTCAAAGATTGTCATTAGAATACGTTTGTCAAAATCTATTTATCGGTATATACACAGTTTTGTGGAAAAATCAAATCAATGAATACCTTACTAGAGCACAATTGATGAAAGTGTGTCTCATGATTGGAGGTCTGCGGGTTCAAATCCGCCAGTAGTAAGGGCCCAATATTGAATATAGGAATGATTCCTTAATATAATTTGATTAAAACATGACGTTTCTTTAGAGCTGCTGTTTTCTCATCCTGCTTATATAAGTTTTTGGCAATCAATTTGAGAACGTCCTTGTTTTTCTCATAGTTCCCTTTGCTTTTGCCAGCAACCTGTATAGCTCGACTTTGATATCTTTTCTTATCCTTAATTTTCCTTTTTCTTACTTGTGAAACTATTACAATAAATAATTTTATTATGGGGTTAAATTGCTTCTAAAACTTTGTGTTTAAGTAACACATCAAGTATCAAAAATTGAACCAAAAATCCAACTAATTTTTAAATTTTCAGGTATTTTTCCAGTTTCAATTATAAGATTAAAATTATTGCTTAGATACCATAAATGTTTTTGCAGTTTATAACTTTATCGATTCTGAACAAAAACTAAAATAGAATAAAATTGATGTTTTCAATTTTTATGTAATTACTCATTACGTCATATATGGTTATTATATATTTAAAATCATCATAAAAACCCGATTCTTTTGATGTATCTATTAGTATCAAAATTCCGTTTTTTAGAGTTTCGGTTACTATTGAGACGAATCGCTCTAACTATACATTTAATTACCACGAACTGTTTAATTGCTTCAAAAATCAAATATCTTTGAAAAGACTGCAGTATGAAAAAACATCAAAAATGCAGTTTTTTTTGTAAAAAGTGATATTTAAAAAAAACGTGTTTTTTGATTAAACAAGGCACTCGAACTTTCGATTTTCGTTTGAATGAGCCCTCTTGCAACATTCTAGGACCACTGGGTTGATACAACCACCCCTGGTAAAAAAAGAAAAAGGGCTAATTAAAACGAATCCGTGATCTTTCTTCCAACAAAAAAATACAAAATTTAACGTTTTTGCAGATAGGAGCTTGAAACCTCTACAGTAAGATTTTCTGATACGCTGAATATGATGGGGTGATTTTCATTAAGATTCTATGACTTTTAGGGGGTGTTTCCCCTTTTTTCGAAAATAAGGCAAATTTTCTCATGCTCGTAACTTTTGATAGGTATAACTAAACTTGATGAAACTTTCATATTTAAAATCAGCATAAAAATCAAATTCTTTTGATATATCTAGTGGTATCAAAATTCCGTTTTTTAGAGTTTTGGTTACTATTGAGCCGAGTCGCTCTTACTATACAGTTCGTTACCACGAACTGTTTGACTATTGGAAAACCTTGTGGAGATTAGAAAGCATCTTTGAAAAGACTGCAGTATGAAAAGACATCAAAAATGCAGTTTTTTTTGTCAAAATTGAGTCTATTTTAAAAACTATTTTATTTTTAATTACAACAGGCACTAGATGTAGCAATTTCCTTTAAAATGAGTCATTATTATAAAGCTCTCTATGATTTGTCAGTGCCCAGCTAGCTGAGGAGAAACAAAAATGAAAAGAAAAAAAACATGTTGTATGTGGAGAATATTGTGGTTACAGCCAATTTCCTTGATTTTCAGGCCAATATATTTTCCTTGTTATTCAAGCTAAGGGACAGTAAGTTTGGTATATAGAGGTTTTGGACAAGGCGGTCCTAATAGTGTACTTCTTGTTTTAATCTGAATGTATTTTTAGGAGTTATGGGTTACTTTAGTTTTTACTATGGGGCGTGATTTTTTCTTACTAGGTTGATAGCTACCGCTGCATCCCGGATTGCTAGCTACTGTTGTATCCCGGATTACTATTGAGACGAGTCACTCTTACAATACAGTTCGTTACCACGAACTGTTTGACGACCCAGATTATGTAAACCCTGATTACAAACAGGAAAAAGCATATGGCTTTTTCTTCTTTGGAGTAGTAAGAAACGACTCTCAAAGAATCAGGCAGCTAACTAAGTTCAATGTATGCAATGGTTTGTTCTTCTAATGATTGTCTTTTAATATAATGTTCATTCTTTACTGTATACAAAATTCCACAATTTTGCAGATAGGAGCTTGAAACCTCTACAGCAAGGATCTCTGATACGCTGAATCTGATGGTGTGATTTTCATTAAAATTCTATAACTTTTAGGGGGCGTTTTACCTTTTTTTCGAAAATAAAGCAAATTTTCTCAGTCTTGTAACTTTTGATCGATACAAGTAAACTTGATAAAACTTATATATTGAAAATCAGCATAAAAACTGACTCTTTTGATGTATCTATTGAAATTCTGTTTTTGTTTTTAGAGTTTTGGTTACTATTGAGACAAGTTGCTCTTGCTATACAGTTTGTTACCACAAATTGTTTGATTCAAAAATCGAATATCTTTGAAAAGACTGCAGTATGAAAAGACATCAAAAATGTGTTTTTTTTTGTAAAAAGTGATTCTTTTTTTTTATTAAAAAAGGCACTAGAACTTTTAATATCCGTTTAAATGAGCCCTCTTGCGGCATTCTAGGACCACTGGGTCGATACGATGACCCCTGGTAAAAAACAAAAGGGCAAATAAACACGCATCTGTCTGTGATCTTTCTTCTGGCAAAAAATACCAAATTCCACATTTTTTCCAGATAGGAGCCTGAAACCTCTACAATAAAGTTCTCTGATACACTGAAACTGATGGTGTGATTTTCTCTAAGATTCTAAAACTTTTGAGGGGTGTTTTCCCCTTTTTTCAAAAATAGAGCAAATTTTTCCAGGTTTGTAACTCTTGATAAGTAAGACTAAACTTGATGAAACTTAAATATTTAAAATCAGCATAAAAATTCAATTCTTTTGATGTATATATTGATATCAAAATTCTGTTCTTTAGAGTTTCGGTTACTATTGAGATGAGCTGCTCTTACTATACAGTTTGTTACCACAAACTGTTTGATAAACCATGGCTTTTCAGGTGACCTTAGTTCTGTATTTTAAAGGAAGTAATTAAGCCTTTATAGCTTTGTGATACTATCTGGAATTAGCTGAAACATCAATTCCAGAATACTGTGATTTTAAGTAACTATCCTAACAACAATTGTTCAAAGGCAATTGTTTTTTTGTTTTTTTGTTTGCAAGTTAATGGATAATTGCTGATATAAATCATTGTCAATGAGATAAGAGATAGACAAAACTAGAGAAGATAGATGAAATAAGAGAAGGAAACAAGTCTGAATCAAGAATTAGGCTTCATATCAGTCTACCAAGGCTGTACCCAGCGGGGGGGCTAAGGGGGTTTGACCCCCCCCCCTCCCGAAATATTTGTCTGGCTTGTAAAAACGTAACAAAAATGGATAAAAAAAATTGTTTTAAGTTTTTTTTGTGTAGCCCCCCCCCCGAAATTTGTTTTGAGTAAGACCCCCTCTAAAAAAAACCTGGGTACGGCCTTGCAGTCTGCTGACCAATACTGAGGAAACAGGATTTACCTTGCTATTGGTTTGTTTTTTAACCTTATTTCAAGTATATTTTCAAATTTAGGGGGTTGAAACAAGCTTGATTCAAGAATGTGGGATATCATTGAGCAACATTTTGAGGGTCTACTCTGGTAGCTATTTTCTGATCTGCTTAATGATAAGTTTACTTTTATTAATTTCTTGGCAGTTCTTGAATCAAGGATTTATTTTGATTTAATGATCTATCTGAGCCATTTTAAGAACTAATTATGGTTCTTCTTGATTTAATTGCAAAGGGTTTATCATGATTTTAGATTCACTACCACCTTTAACAGTGACAAGAATTTTTCAGGACTAATACAGGTTTAACAAACTCAGTCTGAAATTTTACAAATTAGCCAAAACTTTTCAAATTCATCCAGGTTGATTAGCATAAAATCAGAACTTATACAAAAATCGGGATTTCTCAATTTTTAATCTACTTTTACTGCCGTTTTTTCTATGCAAAAAAAAAACGGTGACAATTTTCTTTAATATTTAAGAGAAAAGGGCTTGATCTAGGGAGCCACTTTGCTGTGGAGCAATAGAAACCACTAGTTCCAACAGTTACAGATTTCAAATTTCCAACAGTTGCCATGATGCTACTGCTTCCTGGCAAGACTAGCTTTGTTTCTCCTTGAAATTTCCTATGGAATCTCAAAGAAGAAGTATTGGTTCCCAAAAATGATTTCCATACTAAAAATAAGTCTTGTTCTTCCATGAATATATTCACTAATTACCTATTTTCACTCGATGTCTTTTTGAGCAGTTTTAGCTCCACCTTTGTGAGTATTATTGGAATAGAGTTGATGCTAAGCACATAACACAGTGAAAAATAAAAAGAAAAAAAGATATAGTGTGGAGTGGGCAAAGTTTCTGCACATTTGGAAAATTTTGATTAGCATTTATAGCACATTAACACCAAGCTGTGAAATTTCCTTAAAATTGTGTATTTGCCAATTTCGGTTTTCCCAGTTCCAGAAAAACGACTTTGGTACAGCCCTTGATCTTCTAATTTTTTAGCTGTTCATATGTCAAAAATGGGTAATGTTTTTTGGGGGTTGAATTGGCTACTGTATACTTTATAAAAAAAAATCCTAGAAAAGAAATGTGTCTGTGATTAATGCATGATTATGATTTGGACAAACGTTGCCTTTTCCTCCCTTGATGTTAAAACTAAATCTGTTACAGCATGGAAATGCACGACAAGCTAGACCAGGAAAACAATCATATTCTTTGTACTCAAACTTCAGAAACACAGAAATTCCCAGATTTTCCTTCCAATAGTTCTATGGTCTTGAGGATTACCTAAAGAAAAATACTAGATAAGAGGCTTTTTGCTATATTGGCAAGAATTGGATTAAAATGAATTAAACTTCCACAAATGTTCTCAGAACCTAAACTTTGTCATTGAAAGATCCTTTGAAGTGTCCTCATCTACCTCTTTGCCCTACAAAAGGGACTGACCTTGAAGAACTTATACAAACTTTATGTTTTAAAAATGAAACTTCAGAAATAGATTTATAACACACAAAAAACCCAAGGAACATTGAGCCTCATGGGTGCCAACTAAGATGAGAGCATTAGTCCCCCACCCTAGATTTCCACCAGTACAATGTTGTTGTTGTTGTTTTTTTTTGGGAGGGGGGCTCATTGAAAAACTACTTTTTTATATTTATTATTGACACCATTAGATTCTGAAAAATATTTTTTATCCCCCTCTTTTTGTGAACTGACAAGCCTGTTGAGCATCATAAATTTCTCAGGTCTAGTCAATTTCTAGATTAGAGGTTTTCAAATATCTAGGAAAATATCTGTTTTTGGGAGAATACAACTATTAGAAATGGTTTAAAGCCTAAATTATGCCCTGGACATGTTTTTCAGGCTCCTATCTCTATTTCTTCCCTATTTCTAAGGCTATTCTGCAGCAGGCACTTATGCAGGATTTTCAGGGGGGGGGGGGAATAATGAAAAGATATATTTGAAAAGTTGAGCAATAAGTGCCAAGAGATTTGACAAAATAATTTATTTTTGGAGTTTAGGCAAGCCATTGTTTTAAAAACTACTTTAAAACAATCATAAATATGCATTACTTCATTTTATGGAAATGGATAAATTTATAGTCTATTTTACATATTGCCATTAAATTCACAATAGCACTAGGGGAGAGAGGGGCGATACCGCACGGGGGCGACTCCGTACATTTGACCTGTCGTCTAAAGTTTTTGAGCTAATCCTTTCAAAACATTCCCGCTAGGTGCCCTTCATGTAACGCACATTTGGCGCAAGTTTTAAATTTTGGAGAAAAGACAACCGAAAAAAGAGGTAAGGAAATTTTTATATGCTTGCTGGAAATCCTGACACATGTAGTCTCTATAATTATATTTTCTAAGTTATTGTAGCTCTTGGGCCATAAGTTAGAAGGATCAGACAAGGTATGCCCCTGCTATTTGAATGGCAATTTTCATCAGTAAATATCAGGCCGTTATCTACGAAAAAACCAAATTTCAAAATGGCGTCAACATGGGGTAACTCTGGACACTTTTTTGGGGGTGATTCCGGACACTTTTTGTGGTGTCCGGTTTCGCCCTGTTCTGACGGAAGTCTTTCATAAGTTGGAAAATGGAACTATATGTAGCTGGAAGCAGAATATTGGTAAAATTGACTGTATCCCTGTTGTCTTATAGAGAAACTGAAGTGATTTGTTTTGACTATCAAACTTTGTTTTCAACATTTACACTTAGACAAAAGTTACCCCTTGCCTTACAGCCTAGCCTATTTAAACACAACTACTCAGTATAACAATCTTTGTCTTGAATCAAAGTTGTCCAAGATTAAGCCTGCCTATTATTTAGATACTTTGTTCCAACTTTAAGACCCTGGGTTCAAGATTGGACAGCATTATCTATGATTTGGCTAAGCTTAACCTTTAATTTCTATCCGAAATTAAGGTGTACTTTTGACTGTCTATGCGTTTAAAATAGTCTCGGCATGTCACTGTCTATGGAAAAAATATTCAAGCTAATCTTAATCGAATATTCTTCAATACTTTCTAACTGGTGTACCAATAACCCCCCACCCCCCACCCAACCCCTCCTTGTTTAAAATACATACTCTGAATTGTGTACATTCAATGGATTATTGTCTTGTGTATTATAATGTTTAGTTTTATAATATATGTGATTTGAACTTATAATTAGACAGTGATAATTCAAAAGGAGTCATGTGACATTTATATAAGCTTAGATTTACAGTCCACCTTCAGAGCTATGTAGATCAGTTCAATTCATTTTCACCCAGCATATTTAAAAATAATACTTATTATTAAATGATTTACTATTATGTTGAACAATAAACATTTATTCAAGGCCTACTTATATCAGAAAGATAAACAGTAGAGTTTAAGGCTGTACCAAAGGGGGTAGAGGGTTTGAAACCCCCCGAAATGTTTGTCCAACTTGTAGAAACGTAAGAAAAATGAACATAAACAAATGTTTGATGTGGTTTTTTAAAAGTTTTTTGTTTAATGTTTTGTATTATAATGTTAAACTAAACATTACACTGCCTGCAGGCATCTTTCCATTCTATGCCTCAAAGCATGGCGTGACCTGTGTTAATTTCCATGTTGTTCTCTTAAGATTCTGACGATTATAATTTTCTTTTACTGATGGCTTGCTACTATATTTGAAAGGGGAATAGTCCTCCTGATCCATAATTAGTCAGGCGTGCTGTTTTTCAATTTACACATGGGAAGTTATCTTTCCGAGCAACCGCAGAAGAATTTTCCCTGAAGAAGAGTACGCTTGTGGATCCCATGAAACAATACAAGGCAAAAATGCAACATCTCGAGCAGAGTGGTGCTAGTGGTAGCAATTTTGACAATGACATTGTTCAGGAGACCACTAAGTTTGTTTTTACTTCCAAACAAGAGAAAGAGCTTGCTGCATACCTCGATAAATGCTCACTACTTAACCATGGGCTGACTCCCTATGCAGCAAGAAAGTTAGCCTACCAATGGGCAATAACATTGAAGATAAAATTCCCATCAAGCTGGAAACTGAATGAGAGAGCAGGAGTGGATTGGCTAAGAGGTTTCATCAAGTGGAACGCCAGTTTGTCCATCAGAAAACCCGAAAATACAAGCCAGGCTCGTGCTGCTGGCTTTAATGCCGTTGTACTTGGTGTCTTCTTTAGAAATCTTCAGGAGTTATATTGCAAGTATCATTTTCCTGTTGGTAAAATTTGGAACTGTAATGACAAAGGAGTACCCACAGTTGTTCAGGCCTCAAAGGTGATTAATAAAAAGGAAACGATATAGGTGACACAGACTGTGTCAGCAGAAAGAGGGGAAAATACCACAATGCTATGCTTTGTATCTGCAATTGGTGAGACAATTCCACCAGTGTTTGTTTTTCCAAGAGTCAAAGCTCCAGAGAGGATGTATCAAGATGGACCACCAGGATGCATTGGCTTAGCCCATCACAGTGGATGGATGACTTTGGACAATTTCCTTTGTTCTATGAAAGACTTTCTAAAAGAGGTCAAACCCAGCAAAAAAGAGCCTGTTTTACTCTTGTTTGACTATCATGAAAGCCATATTTCAGTAGAAGTAGTTTCTTTGTGTAAAGATAACAGCATCTACCTCCTAACCTTTCCTCCCCATTGCTCCCATCATCTCCAACCCCTTGATGTTTCAGTGTATGCACCATTGAAGCATGCAATCAGGGAGTCGTTTGACAATTGGATGCAATTAAACCCTGGCCAGAGAATTTTAATACATGAAATAGCAAAATTGTGCAAGTATCCCTTTCTGGAAAAGCTGAATCCTCAAAACATCACAGTTATCTTTCCGAGCAACCGCAGAAGAATTTTCCCTGAAGAAGAGTACGCTTGTGGATGCCATAAAACAATACAAGGCAAAAATGCAACATCTCGAGCAGAGTGGTGCTAGTGCTAGCAATTTTGACAATGACATTGTTCAGAAGAGCACTAAGTTTGTTTTTACTTCCAAACAAGAGAAAGAGCTGGCTGCATACCTCGAAAAATGCTCACTGTTTAACCATGGGCTGACTCCCTATGCAACAAGAAAGTTAGCCTACCAATGGGCAATAACATTGAAGATAAAATTCCTATCAAGCTGGAAACTGAATGAGAGAGCAGGAGTGGATTGGCTAAGAGGTTTCATCAAGCGGAACGCCAGTTTGTCCATCAGAAAACCCGAAAATACAAGCCGGGCTCGTGCTGCTGGCTTTAATGCCGTTGTAATTGGTGTCTTCTTTAGAAATCTTCAGGAGTTATATTGCAAGTATCATTTTCCTCCTGGTAGAATTTGGAACTGCGATGAAACAGGAGTACCCACAGTTGTTCAGGCCTCAAAGGTGATTGCTAAAAGGGGAGCAAAACAGGTGACACAGACTGTGTCAGCAGAAAGAGGGGAAAATACCATACTGCTATGCTTTATATCTGCAATTGGTCAGACAACTCTACCAGTGTTTGTTTTTCCAAGTCAAAGCTCCAGAGAGGATGTATCGAGATGGACCACCAGGATGCATTGGCATAGCCCATCGCAGTGGATGGATGACCTTGGACTATTTCCTTCGTTCTATGAAACACTTTTTAAAAATGTCAAACCCAGCAAAAGAACAGCCTGTTTTACTCTTGCTTGACTATCATGACAGCCATATTTCAGTAGAAGTGGTTTCTTTGCGCAAAGATTACGACATCTATCTCCGACCTTTTTCTCCTCATTGCTCTCATCGTTTCCAACCCCTTGATGTTTCAGTGTATGCACCATTGAAGCATGCAATCAGGGAGTCATTTGACAATTGGACGCAATTAAACCCTGTTCAGAGAATTCTGATGCATGAAATAGCGAAATTGTGCAAGTATCCCTTTCTGGAAAAGCTGAATCCTCAAAACATCACAGCTGGTTTTGAGAAGGCAGGAATTTGGCCTTTAAATCCAAATGTGTTCACAGAAGTCGATTTTCTGCCCGCTGAGGTGGCAAACCGCCCAGATCCAGCCGAACAGAATGCCCCAGAGACTTCCAATATGGATGATCCTTACCCTGGTTTATTTTGTGATTCATGTCCTGTCATGATGGGTCAACAGCAGTCAAACTTGCTTACGGCAGTAACCCCTGAAAGCATCAGACCATATCCACAGGCAAAAATGCAAGTGGGTCCATGCAAAAACCATAAAAAAGGCAAAAGTAGAATTCTGACAGAAACGCCAGAAAAAAGAGCACTAGAAGCAGAGACTGAGCTTGCTAAGAAAAAGAAAAAGTCGCTAAAAAAGTCAAAGGTTTCACTCATTACTGACAAAATTAGAGACAGCATTTCAGACATAGATATACAGCTCAATGACGAGTCAGATGACCAGTCTTTGCATTGTGGAAGTATCAGTGAGTTTGAGACAGATGAAGAATTATCTTGTGGAAATTTTGTACTTGTGAGGTTTATGGTTGGAAAGAAGCAAAACTCTGCTGTTTACTATTTTGGTGAAATTGAAGAAATAAGTGGCAGAGTAGCAAAAATAAACTACCTGCGCAAGTCTGGTAGGAAGTTCATCTTCCCTGAATGTCAAGATTGTACAGAAACTGACTTTCAAGACGTTATTATGAAGCTTCCTGCACCAGTATCAGTAGGAGGAACTGGGCGAACAGCCAAATCTCTTGTATTTGGCTGTGATTCAGCCCAATTTCCCATAAAACAAATTTAATGTTATATTTAACTTGTATATTATCTGAATTAAATGTTAATAATATCTGAATCAATAATTACAAGCATTAATTAATGAATGTACAGAAATCCCCCATGTGTGTCCAAAGTCACCCCCTGGTTAGGGGGACTTTGGACATTTGAAGAGGTCAAACATTTTTGGGTCTCACCAAGAAACAAATTGATGGATGTCATTGGAAAAAATCACCAAGAAAAGTGAATAACTGAGCTATCTATTCATGTAAAAAGGAAGTTTGTATCTTTAGAAATACGCTTTTGAGGGGTCAAAATCCTCAAAATGTATGGTTTCACCCCTTTCTATACTCTTTAGTCTCTTTTCTTAGCAGCTTCATTGGTATTAACAATTGTAAAATGTTAGTTTTTGCTTTTCTGGAATATAGTGACAATGGTATATTTTCTGTGGCTAACCACATCTAAAGGAAATATGATAATAAAATAAAAGTAGCAACATTAGATTACTTATTTTACCCCACAATGGTCTCAGATGTAGTGCTAGGATGTATGAAAAACTAAAAGAAAGCACTAAAACAACAAAATTCTTACTTTATAATATACAACACGTTTCTTTTAGCCTAATCAGATTATTGCACTTTCTTCAATTGTTATCCACATTTTGTTAACAGTCAAGAATTATCATTCTTTTGAAAGAAGCACCTCTATAAAATAAAAGCAGTACCAATTGAAACCGTGTTTTATGATCCTTTTCAATATGATAGTCATTAACTTTACAATGCACCCTGCATTATCACCTAATAGTCCCATATATAGCCCTAATAATATAATTTTTTTAACTAACTGAATCTAGTTGTACATTATATGTCCTTTGTTAAAACAAGTTTTTACATAGCCTATTTTTTATACTCTAAGGTTACATTGAGGACCATCAGAGGGGTGAGGTACATTGCCAGAAAGGTGGCCATGACATTTGGGAAGAGCATAAAATAAGAAGTCTAATGGTATTACTTTTATTTTGTTCAGATATTTCTTTCAGAAGATTGGTAATTCTAGCCTGTTATGTACATTTTTAAATTATTTCAAATGAAAATTTTATGTAACAGCTATAGGGTGTTGAAATCTCTTAGTTTGCCATTTTCACCAGGTCAAGAATGTGAGAAAACTGGTTAACAAGGAAGGTATACTGTGTCACAAGATGCAAAAAGAACTAAGAAGTATATTAGTGCTATATCAGGGACCAGCAGGGAGAGAGGGCATTGTATGAAAGGCAATAAAATATTCATGAACAGCATAAAAAAAAATGGAACTGATGGTGCTACTTGTACTTTTGGTTTATTTCCTTTAGATATGGTTAACCACAGCAAATTTACAGTAGCAGTGTAGGAGAGAGGTGTTTCTAAAGGAAACATCTTAATAAAGAAAAAGCATTAGCATTACATTCCTTATCTTATGCTAATTTCAATATAATAGTTGCTACTCAGATAATACACCCCTCCCCCTTGGTGGTCCCATATATAGTCCTAATAAAGTAATTCTCAATAAATTCAATCTGATCTTGTGTCCTTATAATTATTAATAATTATTAATAGTGAAACTATTATTACAGTGTGGAATTTATCTTTGTCTGTCATTGATAGTTTAATTTAACAAAGTATTATTTGAAATTACCTTTAAAAGTGGATAACAATAGAATAAAACGTAGTAATTGGATTAATAGAAACATTCTGTATATTGTAAAGTTTGAATTTCATTATTTCAGCATTTTCTTTTAAATTTAAGTATTATCAGGGCTACATATAAGACCACCAGGGAGTGGGGTGCATTGTCAGAAAATTTTCCATGACATTTGGAAATAGCATAAAACAAGGAATGATGTGAATTTTTTTTATTAAGATTTTCCCTTTAGAAGAGCCTCTCTTCAGTAGATTTTTAAATATTTTTAAAATTTACCTAGGAAGATAGTGAATACATCACTTGATGCCTTTTTTATGCTCTTCCAAAATTTAACAATTGCTTCTGGGGCAAATTCCATTTTGAACCCTTAATAGGGTCCCAAAAGGTAGCTTATTACCTTGTCTATAGTTTTTGGACTAGGCCTATGATGTAAATTCAAAAAAAATATTTTAAAAATAGTTGAGATATAAAAATTAGCTTTTAAATGAGGCCTTAAACAACTCTAAGGTTTTTCATGGGCCTGTTAGCAACAAAGAAAAAAAAGAAAAGAAAAAACAGAACAAAAAAAAAAGACAAAGAGGAAACATCAGTGCCACCTAAGGAAAAATGTAATGTTTCTTGTTGTTCTAGATGAGGGCTGTAAAATTCCTAAATTGGGATTTTCAACAATGATCATTCTAGTTGGTGTAATTTTTGTTTTTCTGTGACACCTTTATTTAGGAGTTTCATGCTGACTTCAAAAAGTTTGCAATTTTTTTTCAAAGTACCATTTTCCTGTTAAGACTAATGAAAAAAAATTACCATCCTTAATCAGCTACAAATGTCAATTTTTTGTCACAAGGTATTTTTTTAGAAACACATTTTTAAATGTAGGTAAATATGAGCTGGGTAAAATTCTACTTTAGCTACTTTTGGCTATCTTGGGAAGCGGTTAGGTTAGGAAAATGAAACTTTCAGGGTTGGATCTACAGGCTAAAGTATGTCAAGGGAAGGTATTTTGTAGTACCTACCTCCACTCGTTCTCCCTCTAGAGGGTCCTGACCTATAATAACTTGTGTATTTTAAAAGTGAAACCATGCAAAACAAGTTAATTGCTGATATAGAGCACAATAAAATTGTTTACAGCTTCAAAGCTTTCCTCAATGCCAATTTAGGCTAAAAGGTTTCAAAGATCTGCAAAAACATGTCATAAATTGAGAAGAAAAACCTTTATTATTGCTTAAAAATCTACTCAAATAACATAAATTGCATTTCAGAACTAAAGCCAGAGAAAAAGAAACTGATAACTGAAAATTAAGGTAAAATGTTGCTTAGTCAAAATTTCAATAGGTGTGGCAAAATGAAATTTGGAATCAAAAGCTTTGGTAAAAAGTAAAAACAGAAACCAAAAAAAACAATCAAATATATTTTAAAAAACCTATTTATAGAAGGGGAATGTGAATCTTGGGTTCAGCTCCTAGGCCAGGAGCAATTTTTCATGCAATTATTTTTAATTACTAAATTAAAGTCAAAGGTTTGTTTGTAACTTTGTAACTAGTGGCCAGTTTGTATATTTCTATCATGTAGGCAAATTTCAGGACCCCCTAGAGGGAGAAGGAGAGGAGGTATGTACTTCAAAATACTTTCCTGGGACATACTTTAGCTTGTAAACCCATCCCTGAAAGTTTCATTTTCCTAACCTAACCCCTTCCCAAGATAGCCAACAGTAGCTAAAGTAGAATTTTACCTATGAGCTGTTTTAAGCCCCTTTGATAAATTTTGCCTTGGGAGTGATAATTAAACTTGAAGAGAATAAAAAAAAGTACCAAGTGATGTATTCACTTTCTTCCTAGGCTAGCTAAATTATATCCTATGACTAGGTTATGTATCAATTTACCATCTTCTGCAGTGTTACCAAATTTACCATGGGAATAATCTAGACTATGTAAAGTGGTCTGTAGGTAAATTTACAGTGGGCCTTATAATTTAGCTAAGATGAAAGTGAAAATGTCATTTGATGCCTTTTTTTATGCTCTTTCATATTTGTTTCTGGGGTAATTCAATATTTGTTTCTGGGGCTAATTGCATCTTGAGCTCTTAAATGGGCCCTGAATGTATTTTATATGAATAATTAAAGAGTATAAAAAAGCATCAAATGATGCTTTCACTTTCATCCTAGCTAAATTATATAACCAACTGCAAATTACCATAAAATTTACCCACCCCTAACCCCCTAATGTGCAAATATATACCCTGAATTGTTGACAGCAAAGTTTGGAATCACACAATTCAGCACTATTTTGTTAATGGCATTTGAAAACTTGAAATGGTAAGAGAATGGTTCATATTTGAGTTGTCTAATAAATGAGGTTTGAATTGTTATAAATAAGTAATTTTGAAATATGGTGGTTACAAAAATGAAATACATTTAGGGCCCCTTTAAGGGCTCTAGATGCAACTAACCCCCAAAGCAAGGTACATTTTTACCAAATCAATTATTGACTTACAAATAAAGCAAATATACCACTTGATACCTTTTTTTTATGCTCTTTCCAAATATAATAATCATTTTTGTTGGGAATGAATTTTACCACCACCCCTATATACCACTTCAGGGTATATATTTGCACATTAGGGGGGGGGAGTAAAGTTTAAACATACCTCCCAATTACAACAGAAATAAAATTTGCCGCCATCCCCCCCTAATGTGCAAATATATACCCTGAATTGGTATATATAAGGGTGGGGGTAAAATTTGTTTCTGACAAAAATGATCCTTATATTTGGAAAGAGCATAAAAAAGGCATCAAGTGGTATATTCACTTTATTTGTAAGTCAATAATATGATTTGGTAAAATTTTACCCAAAGCAATTCTTGAATCATGAAAGAGCATAAAAAAAGGCATCAAATGCCATTTTCACTTTCATCTTAGCTCAATTAGCCTATAAGGCTCACTGCAAATTTACCAGGCTGTATATTTATCCATAGGGGACAGGGAGATAATGAAGCAACACCCTAGGAATGAAATAAGCTAAATAGCCTAAGTATCTATGATAGTTTTGATGAAATTTTCAGAATTTTCTTCTAAGGGTTCCTTGGTCCTGAATGACACTTATATCTTTTCCTGTATTGTAGGCAAAAGAAACCTAAATTAGTCATTTCCTATAGCTAATAGCCTACTTACTGTGGTTTTTATGAAGACAACATTGTTTGCACCACTGTCTACAACTTGAAACCTTCTTTGTTCTGTTTCTATAGTTCTCAAACTCTTTAATTCTGAGTCTAGATCAGATTCTATATCTTCAGAGCAAGCCAGTGACTTCTTTTCCAGGCCATATAGTTTGTCAGAAACTTCATTCAGAATATTATATGCCTCTCTTACACATTGTTTCTCAGCATTATTGCATGTGCACAAGAAACCTTTCAGACCAGGTGATAGTTGCTTTCCTTTCAGTTTAATGGACTTCGCGGATTTTTTATAATATTCTTTTGCTTTTCTTTTTCTTTCCCCAACCATGTCTAATTTTATTCAAAGCTACCTCTTTGTCACTCTATGCAGGCTTGCCATATGTAAAGGTTAAGTCACTAAAATCTTGAGAAAAACACTCGATGAGAAAAACAATCACTAAAGGGCTGGGCACATGACCAGCAACTTATTAAGCGGCGTTCACAAGGGTTTCTATCTAGAGTACCAGGTCTATACCCGTATATAGCCAGATCCACTGTCTAGGCAATGGCTGTTCACAAGTAAAATTTGGGGCTTAGCTAAAACTACAAATTTAGTTTCAAAGTATAATTTCTAGCCAATCAACAGATCTATGTGGGCAAAACTTTCAAATATTCTAATCCCTATTTTTACTGTCACAAGCTAATGGATGAGATAAGCAAAACAATTGCCTTAGTGTGCTTCATTATTATGTCTGGTGCTGTATATTTGTATAAAATGAAAAAAACAATTAATTAGAAAACAAAAATTAAATTTCAGTATACAAATGTAAACAAAAATGGTAAAAATAGGGAATCTTGACACATTCTGATTGGCTGTGATCGAAAAACTTAGACATTGAGTTCTAGAGGCTAGAACGCAATGTCTAGCCAAGCGCCTTGTCTAGCGTGTCTAGCTAAGCGCCAAATTTTACTTGGGAACGGTCGTTGCCAAAGACATTAGATTCTGGCTAGACATGGGATTCTAGCTAGACACGCTTGTTAACGCTGCTTTAGTTAACAATTGCTTCCGGCTTCCAATAGTCAGGCAAAAACATCTATCTATTTATCAAGTATTAGTAACTGAAAACAAAAAGTTAGCAAAAGAAACAAATTAGATTCTTGATGATCTGTAATCAATTTTGATAATAATAGATGTACCAAAAAATTAGCTTATTGTGCTGATTCCAAATATATAATGTTTTTTAAATATAGTGTTACCCATTAGTGGGCCTGAGAAAAGTTGCCAAATTTTTGAAAAAGGTGAAAAACACCCCATAAAAGTCAAAAAATTTTAATGGAAATCACGCCATCAGATTCAGCGTGTCAGAGAACCCCAATGTAGAGGTTCCAAGCTCCTATCTATAAAAATGAAATTTTATAGTGTTTGCCAGAAGAAGCATCACGGATTCATGTTTATTTGTTGTTGTTGCTTTTCCAGGGATGATCATATCGGACCAATGGTACTAGAATGTCGCAAGATGGCTCGTTCAAACGAAAATTAAAACATCTAGCGTCCTTTTTAAGTGAGGAAAAAATTGGAGGACAACTAGCCCCCGTCCCACGCCCTTTTTCCTGAAAGTCGTCTGATCAAAATGTTTAGATAGCCACTTTTTTCAGTATTGTTGAAAGGTACAATAAATATGTCTTTGGAGATGACATGACCCTTCAGAGCACCAGAGGAAGGGTCGCAAGCTATAAAATTTATCCATTGTTTACGTATAGTATTTGTTGTAGGGAAGTATACCGACATTTTCCAAGGGAGGAAGGAGATATTCTGGGGATGGATTTTCTATGGGGAGAACTTCCCGTTGGGATGGAAGTTTCTGGGGGTGAACTTTTCGGGGGAAATTTTACATGGGAAGAATTTACCAGAATTTGTATACAAAATCTTTGTTATTTGTCTTTTTTCTCGTTGTTGATCCCATTGTACAAATAGAAACACTCTGAGGGAACTCACAGGGGGAAGTTTTCAGCGGAGTTGGAATTCTCTTGGGATTTTTTTTGGGGGGGGGGATTTTCCACGGGAGAAATTCCTATGGGGGAATTATCACCAGGAGGAATTCTCCAAGGAAAATTTCTGGGGGATAAACTTTCCAGGGGGGGGGGTATTTTCCCAACAGGGATATTCCACAATGACCTTAAAAAGGATCAACGAATACAAGTCTTTCTTCAAATAAAAGTAGGGTATGGAGAATTTTTCAGGCAGTATCGTAAGTAAAAAAAATTCTTGGAAGGATTCGCAGCAGGGATGGAATTGTCCGAGGGTAAATTCCCGGCGAAAGAACTTTACCTGGGAGGAACTTTATATAGAGGAATTTTTCATGGGGAAATTTTCCACAGAGGGGGTAGATTTCTTGGGATTATTTGAAAAACGATCAGAATTAATTGCAAAAATTAGTTTTTTCTACCGAAAGTAAAGAGTGACATTAAAACTTAAAACGTACAGAAATTTTTCCGTATATGACGGGGGCTATTCCCTCCTCAATACCCCCCTCTCTACGCCAATGTTCGTTCTTTTGTCTAATTTTTTTAGAACGATTCTTGAAACACAAAGGTCGCGCTACCCTTGGAGTAAGCCCTCCCCCCACCCTTGGTGGAGAAGGGTGGAGTCACCCTCCTCCCCCCCTCCCCCACCACACACGTATTATTTTCCCTAAAAGCATCAAACATAAATTTTGAGATAGAAATTTTGTTAAAAATGGTCCAAAGAACATATAACAATGCCCTCAGCGTTTACACAACCCATAAAAGCCCTGGGACAAGGATTGTAAGTTATGCCCCAGAGGCATACAAGATTGTATGGAATGAGTAGTCGTATAAACTTCAGATGGGACTCATTTGATTGAAGTTTAGTTCCATTTATAAGAGTCAAAAATGATTTGAGGATACCCCCCCCCCCTGCGCCTATCATTTCCGAAAAACAGCATCCAATCATAATTTATAAACATCTATTTTGTTCAATATTGTTCAAAGGTCCAGTAATTATGTCTTTGGGGATGTCACCCCCCCCCCGGGTTGGATGGCACCCCCGCTTATCTAGCGCTCCGCCACGGTCCTTGATTCCTGGACTTTACCTTATGACATGCGCAAGAAATACTCTGATTGGCAAAAAGCTACCAAAAGAAGTGAAAATACTAACCCTCATGCCAACCATACCTGTCAAGAAGAACTCTCGTAGGAAAATGATCCTTAAGCGCTGAAAATTAGACTTTTGTGCTTTCACACTAGTTCATTTTTTATGGATGAACTAAATGAATCTTTTTCGTTTTCATTATATTCGATGTTAACTGACCACTTTGAAAAAGGTTTACAAGTCGCGGAAAAATTAGTTTCTGAGATTTTAAGATGGACATATTACAAACAAAATATGGACATAATTTGGCTGAAAAGGACACATTTTTGGATGCTCAAGGGACATATTCATTGACCAGAAAGTTGGCAACCCTGGGCACACGTAGCTGATTTCGGGCACTGATTTCCAAATCAGCACCGATTTTAAAAGATATCGGCGTCAGTTTGAGCCTGAAAAATTTTCTAGTTTTCGGCGCCTATTTACAACATCAGCGCCGATTTCCATCACGATCATCACAAAAAAATAGGGATACAAATAAATAGTCAGCCAGAGATACCTGTGGTGAAATACCCCACTACTGATTTGAGAACTAAGATGAGATCAATCATGAAACCATAAATAAACTTCAGTTGACTATTTGTGTCCATGATTCTTTGTTTTGAAAATCTTTCGCAATAAATTTTTCTTTCAATAATTTTTTATTTTTGCTATCGTAGGGCCACTGATGCGGTAATCGGTTCCCAAAATCAGCTACGTGCGCCGAGCCCTTAAAGGGCTGTGCCCACGTAGCTGATTTCGAGAACTGATTTCACACAAATAGTGACGAAGACCACACTGCCTTTCCATCATAAACAAATAAGTAGAACAAAAGGGAAATTTTTATACAAGACAGTGGAACGCAACTTATATTCGATGTTAACTGACCACTTTGAAAAAGGTTTACAAGTCGCGGAAAAATTAGTTTCTGAGATTTTAAGATGGACATATTACAAACAAAATATGGACATAATTTGGCTGAAAAGGACACATTTTTGGATGCTCAAGGGACATATTCATTGACCAGAAAGTTGGCAACCCTGGGCACACGTAGCTGATTTCGGGCACTGATTTCCAAATCAGCACCGATTTTAAAAGATATCGGCGTCAGTTTGAGCCTGAAAAATTTTCTAGTTTTCGGCGCCTATTTACAACATCAGCGCCGATTTCCATCACGATCATCACAAAAAAATAGGGATACAAATAAATAGTCAGCCAGAGATACCTGTGGTGAAATACCCCACTACTGATTTGAGAACTAAGATGAGATCAATCATGAAACCATAAATAAACTTCAGTTGACTATTTGTGTCCATGATTCTTTGTTTTGAAAATCTTTCGCAATAAATTTTTCTTTCAATAATTTTTTATTATTGCTATCTTTTGGCCACTGATGCTGAAATCGGTTCCCAAAATCAGCTTCGTGCGCCGAGCCCTTAACGGGCTGGGCCCACGTAGCTGATTTCGAGAACTGATTTCACACAAATAGTGACGAAGACCACACTGCCTTTCCATCATAAACAAATAAGTAGAACAAAAGGGAAATTTTTATACAAGACAGTGGAACGCAACTTTAAATGAATATTTCGACCCTATATCCAAGGACCGTCCTCAGCAAAACAGACGAAGAGAATAAAAACACTATAAAAGAAACTTACAATAAAATTCAATCATTAAAACTGTTTAAAAAAGTGTTTTAAAACAGCCCTAATATCATTACTTGGTTGAGTCCTGGTTGAACTTTCTTGAAGTAATGATATTAGGGCTGTTTTAAAACTTTTTTTTTTTAAACAGTTTTAATGATTGAATTTTAATGTAAGTTTCTTTTATAGTGTTTTTATTCTCTTCGTCTGTTTTGCTGGGAACGGCCCTTGGATATAAGGGCTAAATATTCATTTAAAGTTGTGTTCCACTGTCTTGTATAAAAATTTTCCTGTTGTTCTACTTATTTGTTTATGGAACTGATTTGCAAATCAGCACCGATTTTAAAAGAAATCGGCGTCGATTTGAGCTAGAAAAATTTTCTAGTTTTTGACTAATTTGGTGCCAATTTACAAAATCAGCGCTGATTTTCATCATGATCATCACAAAAAAATAGGAATACAAATAAATAGTCAGCCAGATATATCTGTGGTGAAAGACCTCACTACTGAGCTGAGAACTAAGCTGAGATCAATCAAACAACTATCAATAAACTTCAGTTGACTATTTGTGTCCATGATTTTTTGTTTTGAAAATTTTGCGCAATAGATTTTTCTTATCGCTATCGTTTTTCCACTGGTTCTGAAATCGGTTCCCGAAATCAGCTACGTGTGCCTAGCCCTTAAGTCTAAAATTAATCTGCTTACTGTAGAGCAGTGTTCAGATGTATCTCTAGCTAGAATCCCAAGTCTAGACACGTATCTGACCAGAAATCAATGCCAACCCCTGTTATTTAGTTTTAAAATAACGGCTGAGTTTCCTTCTATAATTATGATCAAAATATCCGATTTATACGGATTCTAAGATTTTCCCAGAAATAACTTTAATACTTTAATGGCTTTCATAACTATCGTTCATATTACACACTATGATTTGTAGAATAGAATACTGGCTCTAGAAAAGAGAAATCACTGTGATTTGCATAACCCAGGCCATTTATTACTTTGTGTCTGAGGAGACCGCCGAGTTAAAAAGCATAGAATAATTTCTAATCCCCCAATAATTAAGTTTCAGGATGGTTCCGAGCCAATCAGCTCATAATCTTTCAGACTACATGAATATAAACTAATTTCGAGGGAGGTTTAATCTGGGTTGGGAAATATTTTTAAAAATAAACAAGACACTGCATGTAAAAATAGACAAAAAATAATGTATATCTTCACCATTGAGATCACTCTTCAGCATTTATTGATACTCTGTTGTTCAATAGCCTTGAAATTTCGTCTTCCAGTGTTTAATTTGTTCTTTTGCACCTAAAATCAAAAATCAAACTGGCCTTGAAACACTACTCTGTTTTTTTGCCAGTTGCCACTTAATGACTTGGTACAAAAAATGGTAACTACCAAATACCTCCAATTCTTAAAGAAACATTAATTAATAAAGAATAATAACTTGAATTTTTCAAAAAATCAGTAGCCTAACTGGAATTGCGCGGCAAGAGAAAAATCACTAGGGGATGACAATTAGGATTGTTACCACCTCAAAAATGAAATTACTGAAATCTCTACACAAAAAATCTCTAAATGAGCAAAAAACACTACAAAAAAACTGTCTGCTTTATGTAAGCGTTAGAAAAGGCGTGTTTTTCGATTATCTGTGTCTTTGAGAAAATGTTAAGACCGTTTTTACTTAGGAAGTAGGAGATACTCAACGAAGAGGACCGAAAGAATACGTGGTTTTTGATGATGGTTATGCTTCTATGAACGAAGAGTATTGTCATCAGTCTGGGGATTAACAAAGGTACGGAAGTCATCACCTCATTAGACTTTACGCTGGTGATGTACAACTAGCACTGTATGGGGGCGTCACTAGCCAAATTTTTGGAGAGTGGGCGACAATAGATTTTACCGACTTTCTATTATTTTTTACTTACTTCTTTTATTTGATCAACCATTTATATAAAGCGTACTTCTTTAGCACCATTTAACCTGGATAACAGTTGCTTCTTGTACTGTTTTACCGTGAGAAGCATTTGCAAAGCTCATTAGACAACCAACAAAGGCTTTTTGAAACGTGGTAAAATCTCTGTGGTTGATTATATTGAACAGAAGAAGAACTGAGGAGTACAGATCAAAGTATAAAAAGGGTTGCACATCGTGACTGTGAATCATTGTGATCGCACCTGCACACGAGGGAGATATAGGGAGCCCCATCCTCCAATATTGGTCTAAATAACACCCCTGGTACATTCTATTCATCAAAATAAGAGCTTAAAAGTTACTATTTACCTATAAAGAGAGTGACTCCTCAACAATGTGAACTGTTATGATCTCACCTGAACAAGAGAGAGAAAGAGGAAATTCCCACTGCCGAAGGTTTGTCTAAAGGATTCCCTAGGTAGATATTATTCTACTGACTACTGAAAAAGAGCTAAGAAGTTGAGTTCAAAGTATAAACTGAATGCCCATTTCTGAATGTGAATTATTGCCAGAGGACCCTCATACAAGAGAGATAGAGGAAGACGCGTCTCAAACGTTTGGTCTACTAAAGGATACCCCTGATGAAATCTATTCAACAAGAGAAGAACTGAGAAATTAACGACAACCAATGAACAGGCATTATAAAGATCATGCAAGCCTACAGGATGGATAGAGGGAAAGATATTTTTTAGGTTTTAGTGGTACTGGATAATAAACCATTTTATATAATTGAAAAGAGTTGAATCTCACTAATTATTCCGTTTGTTCATGTCCACAGGATCCTGACCTAAGATAATCTGTTTTTTCTATATTTAAATAAAAAAACATGTTTTTTTAACTGAAAGTGAGGAGCAACAGTAAAACATAGAATAAACAGAAATTATTCTGCATATTAAGGAATTGTCCCCCTCCTTAATACCTTGCTCTTTAAGTTAAAGCCTTTAGCACTAGTAAAAAAGCTTCCTATTCTAATTAAACTTTGTTTCAGTAGCAGTTCTTAAGAAGATGGGACAAACAGTCAAACTGTAGCGTAAAGAGGAAAGTATTGGAAAGGGGGGGGCAACCCCTTCACGGATAGAATGATTTCTGTTCGTTTTGAGTTTTAATGTTGCTCCTTACTTTAAGTATTAAAAAAACTTGTTTTTTATTCAATTTATGATCGTTTTTCAAATAATGCAGGTAAATCTGGTTCACCCTCCATGAAGTATTCCCAGCCTCACAGGAAACTCCTCCGTGGAAATTTCCTCCCACGTAAAATACACCCCTGCCCGTAAAAGTTCTTTTCCGATGAATCAGCCTCAAAAGTTCTTCTTAGCATACTTTCATTTGAAAAATACTTTAATGTCCAATCGTTTTCTCGATTACTCCGTAAATCCCCCCTTTCATGGAAATTTTCTCCTGGAAATTCAAACACGCTAAAAATAGCCCCCGGTTAATTCATCCGGAACATTTTCAGATGAAAAATTGAGTTGGCAAAGAGAAAGTAGGACAATTAAGAAGAATTTCGTAGAGGAATTCTGTCAAATCCCCCAGTGTAAAATTCCCCCTGGAAAATTCACCCCCGGAACATTCCCTCCCCAAGGAACATTCTACCTATGGAAACCCACCCCAAGCACTAAATACCCCCGAAAAATGCCTGTATACATCCCAATAACAAAAATTATTCGTAAACAATGGGCAAATATCTTAATTTACAGGCCTCTCCTCACGGACTGTAGGGGGGTCATTTTACCCCTATAGACATAGTTATTGGATCTTTGAACTATATTTGACAAAATGGCTATCTCAAAATTTTGATTCCGATAACTTTGGTGAAAAAAGGACGTGGGAGGGGGGTAGTTTCCCTCCAATCTTTTTGTCCTCTTAAAAAGTGCATTAGAACTTTTAATTTCCGTTCTGATGCACCCTCTCCCGATCTTCTAGGACCATTATTTTGATACGATCACCCTTGAAAAAAAAATAACACGCATCCGTGATTTTTCGTCTGGCAAAAAAGGCAAAATTCCACATTTTTTTTATATAGGAGCTTGAAACTTCTACAGTGTAGTTCTCTGACACGCTAAATCTGATGCTGCCATTTTCATTAAGTTTCTTTTACTTTTAAGGGGTATTTCACCCCTATTTCTGGTGGGATTTCTTAGTCTGATTTACCTCTTCCTAGCTAATTTATCTACTATGGGCTGCTTTTCTCCGTAGTAGCATAAAACTTATATTCATTGATATAGAATACACCAGAGGTAACAGGCTTGAGATTGTCAATGCAGGAATTTGACTCTTATTGATAGATTGAGCGTTGCCAAGTGAAAAAAACTATGTTGTGGCCAAGATTGGCCCAGTATTGCACAAAGCCTCTATTGAACTGGTGGTCCCAGGGACTTCTTCCTTTCCGGTTCAAAGCCAGCTTAAGCATCTCGTATAGATTTGAGAAAATGTGTTATTCCACGTCCTGCACTGGTTCTAAGGCCATTAATTTTCCTGAGGCTAAAATAATTTCAATAATTTAAACAATATGAAAATAACAACTTGAAATGTTACAACGTTAAGAAATAACTGTCCTATTGCAATTTTGGCTGACGAATTTAGATGCTTCAAACTGGACTTATTGAGAGTCTTAGAAACTCATATCTTAGGGGTAGGAAACATTAAATTAGGTTATATAGAATTTGTTTACTCAGGCAGGAAAGAGGGGCACATAGACAGGGAGTAGGACTCATGATGAAAAAGGAAGCTGCTAAGTCTTATTTAGGCTGGGGAGGTATTAATAACAGAATGCTAGTCACTCCTTTTATGACCGAAAATTGCAGGGTATAAGTCATAGTATGACACGTCCCTGTAGAACCGACTGAGTGACAGAAATAGTAGTGACTCAGATGAATTTACTTACGGCTACAGGAACAAATAGACACACAGGTAGAAAAATATTTCTCCTACAAAACTAAAAATTATTTCTTCAACTTGCAGATTGATTGGAAAATATATAGGTAAAAAAACTGATTTGAGACCACTAGACAAAGTCCATGGAAGGTAAACCTGTTCTTTTTAATTATTTTGGTATTGGTATATAGTGCTTTGGTATATAGTGTTTTAATTAGGAGATTTTAACGCCCAGGTCTCTATAAATAGGTACAGATGGTATCCTAGCCTAGGTAAATTTTGTGTAGGAAAAGGAAACAGTAATGGCCACAGACTACTTTATTCTTGTAGGTATGACAATTTAGTTATAACTAATAAAGTTTTTGGTCATAAAATGGCCGATCATTTAACATGATATTCACGTGATATTAAGACAGCTAACCTTATCGATTATGCTATTGTAAACCGATGACTGGTATGATCAATACAAGATACTAGGGTATATATGAGTGCTGTTATTGATGTTAAAAGTAAAGATCGTCATCTAGTAGTGTCCAGGGTTAATTTAATGCTGAAATATCTAATGGTGACATTTTCGCTAACACAGAAGGGGCATTTCATGACTCTCTTGCTTATGTTTGAGAGATTGCTGAGGTCAGACCACATTTTGTTGAAACCTTATTGGATTCACCTTCTTTTCACGATCCAAAATTAAAATTTTTTAGTTAAAATGAACACTTAATCTTACGCTCAATACATAACGATCATTCCAGGATTATTACTAAAGCAGATAAAGGCAAAACTGTTGTTGTACTGGATTCAGATGATTACGACAAAAAATTCAGAGAAATTTTAAATGATTCTAACACATATGAACAATTAGCTACCGATCCCACAGAACAATTCGTCCAAGAAGTCCGAAAAGAGCTATCTTGTATAAAACGAAATGGTGATACCACAAATCAATTGTACAAAAGGTTTTACCCACGTGTCTGAACATCTCTTCGTTTTTATGGTCTTCCTAAAATTCATAAGCCCTATAATCCCATTCGACCTATTGTCTCCTCATTTAATTATCCTAAGGCAAAAATAGGGAAATTCTTATCAGTTGTATTTCACCCACTAGTTCAGGCTAAAAATCCTATATTAAAAATTCCGCTGATTTCGTTTTAAGGGTGAAGCAAGCTTCTTCTGTTAAAACAAATACAAAAATAGGCAGTTTTGATGCGGATTCAATGTATACCAATTGTTTTCCCCAAAAGGCCGAATACGTTTTGGAGCATAAACTCAGTTCTAACCCATCTATATCAGAAAAATCTACACTTTCGAATCAGACCATTCTTTCACTTAGAACTTTTTGCAACAGAATTTCTTTTTATTTCCATTATAGAGGCATTTCTTATAAACAGAAATATGGACTTCCAATCGGCACCCCCTATTATCAACAGAGGTTGATATCGTCATGGAAAGCCTTGAAGAAAAGACTGTTTCACTAAATATTTGTAAACCTGAATTTTGGGTTTGTTTTAAAGATGATATTTTTTTACTCATGGGAGCAGGGTGAAATATCTTTGTGGTCTTTCCTTTAATTTCTTAACTCCTTAGATTCAAAACTCAAATTTTCTTAGGAATCAGAGGTAGATAGGCGTCTTCCTTTCTTGGATGTTCTGGTGCACTTAAATGATACATGTTTCGAGTTTGGGGTCTGTAGAAAACTTACGCATAGTGACTGTCACTTAAATTATTCCTCTAATCATTCTCCTGTGGTTAAAACAGGAGTGGTCACTTTTCTAGTCGATAGAGCATTGTAGGTTTGTTCACCACGTTTCCTGGTTTCAGACCTTGACCACCTTAGGGATGCTTTATCTGGGAATGGTTATCCGATTAGTTTAGTAAGTTTTGTAATTGAAAAACGTATTAAAAAGTTATCAGATAGTGACACAGTTAACACAAATCAAAGGGAAAATTCCGTTTACCTTGGTCTCCTGTACGTAAAAGGGGTCTCAGAACAATTTCCAAAGATCAAAAGAAAAACATCATTTACACTTATTATTGACCTAGTAAAACTATCAGTTCCAAAATTTATCAAAAAGTTCGTGCCTTCGTGGTAACGAACTGTATGTAAGGAGCGACCCGGCTCAATGGTAACCGAAACTCTAGAAAACAGAATTTTGATACCAATAGATACATCAAAAGAAACAAATTTTAATGCTGATTTCAAATATGTAAGTCTCATCAAGTTTAATCCTACCCATCAAAAGTTACGCTCCTGAGAAAATTTGGCTGATTTTCGAAAAAAAGGGAGAAAGACCCCCTAAAAGTTATAGAACCTTAATGAAAATCACACCATGACATTCAGCGTATCAGAGAACCCTACTGCAGAGGTATGTGGTTCAAGCTCCTATCTACAAAAATGAGGAATTTTGCATTTTTGCCAGAAGAAAGATCACGGATGCGTGTTTGTTTGTTTTTTGTTTGTTTTTTTTCCCAGGGGTGATGGTATCGACCCAGTGGTCACCCGATCAAAATTTTGAGATACCCATTTTGTTCAGCATGGTCAAAAATATGATAACTATGTCTTTTAAGATGACTTAATCCCCCGAAGTCCCCAGGGGGAGGGCTGAAAGTTATGAACTTTCCCCAATGTTAACATATAGTAATGGTTTTTGGGAAGTATACGGGCGTTTTCAGGGGGGATTTTTTCTGGTAGTGGGGGGGGGGGGTCGGGGGTTATGTGGGAGGATCTTTCCATGAAGGAAGTTTTCATGGGGAAAGAGACATTGCTATGAAGGGGGTGCCGGATTTCCCAGCATTATTTTAAAAAAAAATCAGAAATTATATAAAAAAAAACAAGTTTTCAACTAAAGTAAGGAGCAGCATCAAAACTTAAAACGACAAAAAACATTACGTATATGATTGGGTTCACCCTGTAGTCAATGCCTTGCTCTTTAAGCCAAAGATTTTTTTTTACTTTCATAGGAGCTATTTATTCTAATTATCGGCATTTGTGATTAAGGGGTCCTTTTTAAAGAATTGGAGCAAAATTCGAAGTTTAGCTTAAAGAGCTAGGTATTGACTTGGGGGCAAACCCCCCTAATATACGTAATAAAAATATACGAATACAGAAGTTCGTTACGTAAGTTAATTCGTAAGGTACGTATATTTATTACTAATAAAAACGTTCGTAAATAAAATTAAACAAGTTTCGGGAAAGCCATTTAACCAAATAAAATTAAAATTAACGTTCAAATTTTGTTTTAATTATTCATGTATGGTGAGCCAAAATCAAAACTTGCATTAATTCAAAAACGTTCAAAATTAAACAAAAAAAAAACAAGTTTTTTTTAACTGAAAATAAGGAACGACGTTAAAGCTCAAAACGAACAGAAATTATTCCGTATATTAAAGGGGCTATCCCCTCCTCAACGCCTCGCTCTTTACTCTAAAGTTTGACTTTCTCACACCTCTATTTTTTTAAACAATAAAAACTTTAGCGTAAAGAGCGGGGCGTTGAGGAGGAGACAACTCCTTTCATATTCGGAATAATTTTTGTCCGTTCTAGGTTTTAACGTTGTTCCTTACTTTCAGTTAAAAAAAACTTGTTTTTTTATTTAATCAATGTAAAGACCCTATCCCGAAAGTTGAAAACTCTGGTGTTTACAAAATTCCATGCTCTTGGGGTCTTTGGTACATCGGAACAACTGACCAACGGCTTACGGATATATTAACTCAGCACTATACCTCAATTAATAACACATTTAAAAAGAGAGAAAATTTTTTTTGACTCAGCCCTTGCAGAACATATGTTTGATCAACCGGAATATACTGTTTTATTTAAGCAAGCTAGCTTAATTTCACATGACAAATGTATTTTCCAGCACTGCAGGGAAGCTGTTGAAATTTTAAATACCAACATTTAGGTCTAGCTTTGAACAGAGATTCCGGTATGTTAAGAATAAATGAGTCATATTTTGGTTTTCTCAAAAGAGAAGCCGATACTTTAGTAATCCCTGAAATAAATCTTAAACCACCTTCCCAATCATATAATCAAACACATCCAAAACCCCTTAGGTCTCAAAAGGTACCTGCAAGGAATGCAATTATTAAAATCGAAAATCAGATGACATAGTTATCCAACTTATTTAATTACTGGTTCGTTTTGTTTTGAGTGAATGAATGTTTTCTTTTATTTCTCAGTTGTTCGCTAGTATCCATCGATGGCAGTTCATAACTTTTGGATTTTTTGCAAATCGCGGACATTGGTCAATTACTCGCTTTATGGTTGCTAGGTATTTGGTTTTAATTCTTATAACGTTTAGCTTGTATTGAATTTTGTTCATCTTTTTAATTTTTTGGTTTTTTCATTGGTTTTTTGCTTTTTTCACATTGACTTTTTGCGTTGGTTTTGTTGGTTTTTTCTTCGGCACTTTTCTTGAAAATATTATTTTGTTTCGCGATGAAGAAGAGAGGTGGATGTCCTCTCAAAATATTCGCTTTATTTGTTTATTCAGTATTCTCGTTTGTCTTTAAAAACCCCATTTTTGATCGTTTCTTTTTTTTACATTAAACTGCCAAATAAGAAATAGGGTAAAAGTGATTGTGTTAATTATAGAATCATTAGCCTGGTTTCTGTAGATAGCAAATTACTTAGTGTGGTAATAAGTTTTAGACCTTGAGATGATGTAGATAAATTTTTAAGAGAAGAACAGTGTGCTTATTAGGAAGAGAAGAGGATGTTTCGACAAAAAATCTTACTCTTTGATTAATAATTATATATCGGTAAATATATTGGGCGTTGAATGTATCGGGTCGGAGGAGGAGCGTGTGTAGCTATGTTGGCTTCAGGCCAATTGGTATGGCAGTGATTTGTTAGTAGTAGTACTAAGGTTTTCATAGCTGTCATCCATGTTACACAACAGACTTGGTCTAGTAGAAGGTTGGCTACAGAGAGAAGAGTCATTCTAGTTTGCATCACGTAGGCCATTTACTACTGTAAATGACTTCCATAAAACATAATATGCAGTCTTCAAATGATTTGGCTTCAGAATAAAGAATTGTCTCTGAAAATGTATTTTCGAGTTGTGATGGATCTTAATCAATCAGCTGATCATTGTACATCTTCCGTCTTTTTGTATTTCGGTCCAGAACGAAGCAGTATAAGTGCTTGAATCTGCTTCCTAGGCACATGAGCAGCCCATGCCTAAGTCGTATGTCTATGAATTTGACAGGACAATATTGTTTCTATTATGAAAGGACAACATTGTTTCTAATATGATATTATTGTTTTCAAATGATTTTATTTTAGTTCCAGAGAGAACTGAGAAACGCATAAACATGAATTCATTTCGAGAGAGGGTTTCTTCTGGGTAAGAGAATATTCAGAAAAATACAAAAAAGACAACGTATGAAGATGAGTATTAAAAAATATTATATATTCTTAACTTGCCACATCACTTATTAACAATTGTTCGGCCTATAAACTTTACAATTTTTGTTTCTGTATAGTCTTGGAGCCAGACCACTATAATGTGACAACTAGGTGGTCAGAAAGACACAGTCAGTTTGACAATAATTTCCGACTATATCGATCACGATGAATCCGAATATGGGTGGAGGCAAAGTTGGAGATCACAGCTTGACCTTGTAAAAGCAAAAAAACACCCTTTTTTGGCGTATAAAACGTGTAAAGACTGTTTATTTTTTTTCTAAGGTTCACTCCGATTTAGTGGTGTAACATCTCAATTAGGTCCTAATATGGTCTTTTCATAGAATATGTTAAATTTTTTCCGATATCTTGTATAGCTCAGGAGCTATAGGCTAATATTTATTAATTTTCCCCGAAAATCTCAAAATTCAAAGGTTCATTTTCAACTAAACCACGTATCTCGGACCTTTCTATAATTTTTGTGTTTTTCATTCTTTTCCAGAATTTACCTTTTGTATTTAGCTTCACATTGCCGTAAAGTTCAAAGTTTAAAATGTTCGGTGAAGCCGTCTAGAATTTTTTGAAAAAGTGTAGGCCTAAAAATATATGCAAAAATACATTTGTCCAAAATGACGATGTGACACATCTTTTATGCTAGAATTTAAAGCCAAATCCGAATATGAACTTTACTTCACAGCCCAATCTTAACTTCGTTTGTTATAGGCTAATTACTTATTCGTAGGCCTAATTTTTTTTTGATAAATGGTATTGCAGGACATGTTTTTATGCCAAATTTTGACGCCGAGTCCAATGGTAGTGTTAACTTGGTCATCGTGTTTCAATTTTAGTTGCTATATGCTTTTTAATTTGCTATAAACTCCGATTTTCTTAAAAGTATAGTTGTAAATCCAGATTATAATCAACCTACGAAGCTTTGCAAAGTAGTAAACGGACACGGAAGAACCAGGCTCGACCGAAGCTGAAAGCTTAAGATTGTAACATGATTAAAGAGTATTTATTATTTATTAACTATTGTAAGTAAAGTTAAAGGTAAGGCCTGCCAGAACGCGCCTTCCACATATACCAGCGATTTTCCCCACACATACAAAAAAAATCCTGCTAATGCTTTTCCGAATTGTCACTATCGGCACCACATCACCCATCCCATGCGCCAAGAATTTCGCATGGCCTTATCCCGAAACAAGAGAAGTTTTTACCGCAAATAGTTTTGCAGTAACAAAAGGTTGAAGCCTTGTTTACAGATGGAGGCCAGGGGGTCAGCGCTGAAGTCACTGGACTGACTCCTAAAATGTCGTGATGGGTCCAGCCAAACTCAAATGGGTTGAAGATATAGGGCTTAGGAATCACAGCCTGGAGAATAATGCTCCACTGAAGTATAGCTCTCTTGACGTGATATACGACAGAACCATCTGTTGGGGATAAGCTGTTCAAGTTCTTTTTTTCTGGGAAATAAATGAATTCGGAGGTCATTGAGAGAATTAAATTCGGACTTTTTTTTGCTATATACCGATACAGTCAATTTCGTACAGATACGCAAGATTTCCGGCTCGTACATAATGACGGTTTTGATATCACTCCTCACTTTCCGTGTAAGATCAGCAATTTCTTGAATGAGTTGTGATTTAACAGCAGATGTAGCAAATGTTTTTTTTTTACCCTTTGAGAAGAAAAAAATGACCGTATCACATCCACTAATGCAACGTAGCAGCCCTATTGACTCTACAACAGCCCACGATGTTCTATTCACAATTTCATGGATCGGAAAGACTTTGTCACGGAACTGAACGCAGAGCTCGGGGTCATAGCCTGGGTCACACCTGCAGAGGAATATTTTGCGATAGTTCTGTAATAAAATGACAACAATGTTTTTTTCATTTGCTTCAACAATTACTTGGGAACATCCATTTCTGTAGCATTCGGCAACATGGAGAGCAACACGCGTGTCTGCTTCTTCATGTGTGCTGCACAAGTTCCCTTCGCAGTCCGGGTTCGGATCTAAAGTCATTTTGGATGGTACCAGTTTTGGCACCTTCATTCTATCACTGAATCCACCAGAGAGGTAAATGGTAAATCTTAATTCAGAAAGACAGACTTGGCTCCACAATTCAAAAATACATTCGATAAGTCTTGCCTTACTCTCTGACTGCATAAGCAAAATATCCCAGTTTTCTAGTACCATACTCTTCGTAACGATAAAACTCTTCGTCAATGTATTTCGTCTCCGCTCATGACATCCACTTCTGTCTTTTAGAACAATAGGATTCCCAGAAATGTTTACAATGCCGAACACTCCGTCATACCGATCAGCTACAATATGCAGCTTGGTTGTATATTTTGGGAGTTGATTTAAGAGCCTTGCAAGGATTAGTATCGAAAATGCCTCAACGGTTTCGGTTTTGTCTGGCACTTGCGACCGGATTAACGGCATGAAATCTACCACCACACCAGTTCCCGTGACCGTGTTAATAGGTACTTCGCTAGGCTAACTTTCTAAACTTGCAGAGGTGCGAATGAACTCGAGAAAACTTGACTTCGTACCCGATCGAAGTTTAATACGTTCACTAGCTACTGCTTAAAATATTGCTCGGGCATAGGGCAAAAGTTCGTGTGGCATGATCTTACTTAGCATCTCAAGCGTAGATCCTTGACTAGTGCCAACAGTAGCCAAAATCCTTTTAATAGCTTCCAATTCAGTATAAACGCTGCTAACGGTCTTGGTTGTTGAATGTTTGGCCTGTTTTGTATCGCAATCCATAGTCTTTACTTTAACCTTGGAAAAGGGGTTGGGTTTTCCATTGAGGTATGCTTCCAATGCTTTTAAACCACTAGCTCGTGCACTCAAGAGGCTCTTTTCCACTGCTTCATCAACGACTTGATTTGAAATGATATTCACCAATGATTCCTCATCACATCTAAAGGGATGAATATGGTCTTCGACAACAGAGACCACATTACTGACAAGGTTTTCTCGGCGCTTCTCAAAAGTTCCATTTTTGCTTCCTTCACCATCAAATTCACTCACGCTCTCAATTCCAGCAAGTCGATAAAGGGCAGAGGAAACCTCAGAACAGAATGGTATGGTGGTAGTCCACTTGGCAACTGCCATTGAGTTCAGTGTGATTCCCTTTATTCCTCCCTTTTGTTTTGATTCAAGGTTGAGTGTGGATTCCAGTGTATGATCTGGGGAAACACAATTCATCTTGCAATTTTTCCGCTTCACGTTGAATAGTCCTTTGACAAAGATATCATGCAAGCTAGGTGGCAAGGTTTTCATGTCATTCAAATACTGGAGTAGGCATGTAGTATACTTATAATACCCCGCAGCTGTCAAATACGGCAACATGAGGGTTACACCAATAATATGACCTTCTTAGTCTCCCCCACGCTCTGCAATCAGAAACTGGAGAAGAATCACCACAAGATTCATATACTCCATCCACAACCTTCGTTGTAAGGTTTTCGTCACGCGACTTGTTGAACTGGCTCATCAGAGGCTTCATAGATTCCAAGTGTTTGTCTAGGTCGTCAAAAGAGCCTCCGCAATTCATGAACGCAGACATTAAATCTGACAGCTCATCAAAAGTACTTGCTTCTTTGTCTGATTCAATGTAATACTGTTCAAGAGCATTCCAATATACTCCATACAAGGCCTCTACTACGATGATGTGAGCCTTCATACACCTGTAATAGGGTTTTCCATTTGGTATAGGGCATCCAAAATAACAGATTTGCAGTAGATTGGCTTAAGGTGGTCTCAGTAACATCAAGACTAACATACCCTAAAAAATCCCTTATCTAACTTAGCCTAATTACAGTATAGGCTAAGTCTATATAGAAATGTCACAATATGTTCATCAGACAGTTTGAGATTAAAAAATCATTCCTAATTCCAACCTTGTCTTGAGTTTTCATCTTGAAGCCAATTACTCATTTCCAGCAATCTGAAAGTTATTTAGCCTACCTGTCCATGACATAACACAGTTACATAAGGCATGCATTAGGCGTCGTTCAGTTCCTTTTTTCAACTTTAACCACTAACAGTACAGCTTCTCAATCACACTACCAACCTCAAATTTAATCAGCAACAGAGTTCACAAAATTGTTGTTGTTGTTGATAGTGCTTCCGGGCTGTTGCCCACTGCACACGTGACATAAACAATGTTTTCAAACACACAATCACTTAATCTTTCACAGCTATATTGAAAGGTTGGCTTAATAGAGGGCAATCTTTGAATATGACCAGGGCAGGTTCTTGGCTTAGGATTTATAGGGAGACTGTCTTTGTCCCATTCTTATCAGCAGATAAACTGAAAATCACCCACAATTGTAAATACATTTTGAATTAACAAAAAAAAAAAAAAAAAAAAAAAAAAGTTGATATTTGGTTGAAAAGTAAATTTCATATTCGGTTTGGGGGTTATTTTTTTGAATAAAAGATTTGTCACGTCAACATTTTGGAAAAATGTATTTTTGCATATATTTTTTGGCCTATACTTTTTCAAAAAATTCTAAACGACTTCACCGAACAGTTTAAGCTTTGAACTTTACAGCAATGTGAACCTAAATACAAAAGGTAAAGTCTGGACAAGAATGAAAAACAAAAAATTATTAGAAAGGTCCGAGATCCAGGGTTTAGTTGAAAATGAACCTTAGAATTTTGAGATTTCCAGGGAAAATTAATAAATATTAGCCTATAGCTCTTGGGCTATACAATATATAAGAAAAAATTTAACATATTCTATGAAAAGACCATATTGGAACCAAATTGAGATGTTGCACCACACAATCGGAGTGGTACAACCTTAGAAAAAAAATAAACAGTCTTAACACGTTTTATACGCCGAAAAAGGGTTTTTATTTGCTTTTACAAGATCAAGCCGTGATCTCCAACTTTGCCCCCACTCATATTCGGATTCAACGTAGTCGATATAGTCGGAAACTATTGTCAAAGTGACTTTGACTTTCTGACCACATCAACTCAGAAATAAACGAGATACGCTTTAGTGGCTCCCGGACTAGTAGTTAATTTGTCATTTTGCTTTTACATTCTGGAGAGTTTTTTTCCGGGTAGGGGGATATTAAGAAAAACACAAAAAATACAATGTATGAAGAGTTATTTGATTTTAAACAAGAATACGAAGTAATCCATAGGCTTGTCACGTTTAAAAATTATCAAAAACTATAACATAAATCTTGACCTCAGAGAGTACTGAGTTGGTCTATAAAATTGACATTTCCTTTTCTGTTGTTAATAAGTCATTTTGCACTTAAAATAATAATAAGCTGACCCTTGATGTTATACTAGCTCGTTTCTCAGCCAGTTGTGGCTGAATAAGTTATTACCAATAAACAGTTCCTACCAAATTACGAAGTCTTAACAAACTCACCCACTGTCTGTCGTTGGCCAAACGACTGTAACTACTGAATTTTATCTAGATAGTGGTTGATACTTTTACAGTATTATCATCTATTTTCAAGAATACTATTCTTCTATTTATCAAATTCATCTTTTTATCCGATCTGGATATTGATTAGGCAAAATTACTGTATTTACCATCTGAGAGAAAGATTTTGGCCTATTGAGATTTCAGTGATGGTCATATCAATATTTTCACCTTCCTTAAAAATATTGCAGGGCATCCCCCTCATATGTAACGTCTTTTGATCTATGGTCCTGATCTAGATTGCTTAGATCCCATAGTTCTAGCAAAACAGTGTTTCAGTGTTCTGTGTGTCAGAGAAAGTGTCTAATGTGTAATCGTAAGTTTCCCAGAATACTAAGAGAGTATCACTATCAGGAATGCCAACAAGATACAATTTATGTCAAAAGGGCATACTCTGGTGTGATGTGACACAGTGACAAAAAGGTGCAAAAAAGTGACACATTTTGAAAATTTATGACAAAATAAAAAATAAATCCCTACTGGATATACATTTTTGTGTAAAAATGTGCTTTGTATCTAAAGGTGAATAGTGACTGAACAAAAATTGAGCGAAAAAAGAAAACAGTCAGCGAACAAAAGTTTTGAATATCAAAACTGCATTTGAGATATTATGCGCTTAGCGCTTAATTTCAAGCATAAAAATTACTCGCGTTATTCTTATTAATCTTGCTTATTTAAACAAATCGTTAGTCACCCTGCAAAAATGTGCATAGTACTTCAGCACTTTTTCTATGGGTGAAGAATGTAAGGGTGGTAGTTATCTCGTCCGGTTTAAGTCGGAAATATTTTACTGCATTCATGTTTTTATGACTTTGTACTTCCACACTTATATATTTTATATTGATGCTTTATATGGATTTTACGTTTTCAGTATGTTTAATAGAAACTGACTACTTTGAAAGACGTTTACAATGTATCTTTTTGTCAGCATTGCAAGTGGCAAAAAATTAGCCTCTGGCATTGAGATTTCAAGAATAACTCATTTTTACCAAAAATGACACATTTTTGGATGGTCGAGGACCCATTCCCGGGCTGAACAGATGGCGAACTTGATCGCTATGACAACAAACAAATATTCTATCATTTTCAAATTTTTTCCACAAGGTAAAATTTAAAAATGCGATTTTTATTGAACTAGGTTATAAATGTGTCCTGTGGCGGCTCAGTGAGTTTGGTATCTGGTATGGGTAAATTTTTACCAAATCATATTATTGACTTACGAATAAAGTGAATATAGCCTACCACTTGATGCCTTTTTTTATGCTCTTTAGGAATATAGGCCTAGCCTAATCATCATTTTTGTCGGAAATGAATTTTAGCCCCCACCCCCATATATACCAATTCAGGGTATATATTTGCACATTAGGGGGTGGGGGGAAAGTTTAATCTTACCTCTCATTTACATCAGAAATTACATCAGCAGGATCAACACAAGATATCCTAGGTAGCCTATGGTAGCCTATATAAGAGTGCTTTTACTAATGTTAAAAGTAAAGATCACCATCTAGTAGGCTAATGTCTAGGGTTAATTTAAAGCTAAAATTTAGGAAGGGTAACTACCTTCCAGGGAGCAATGACATTGGTAGACTCCAGGGTAAGAATTTGAACAAAACTTTCCTGAGAGAATAGCCTAGTAGAGTTTAAAATTTGACAATGTTGAAGATAGATAGAATAATTTTAGGAATATAGCTAGTGAAGTTGGTGATGGTGTCTTAGGGAAGAAAGTTAATAATGCAGCTAGGAATACAATATTAGTGAAAATTCTTTATGTTCAATAGAGAGGAGGGGGGGGGGCTTCTACAAGAATTATTTGAGTGATAGATCATATGGAAATAAGAGGAATGCAAAGAAAGCAGAGAAAGCATTAAAATGTTAATTAAGGAGGGGTGAAGTGGAGGCCATGGATAAAATTGCTGAGCATCTGGAAGATAGCCTATAGCAAGGCTATGTAGGCTAATAGTAAAATATTGTACTGGCATGTTAATAAATTGAGAGAGAATAGTCAATCTGGTCTGGTCCCAGTTAAAGATAAGAATAGGGCAATGATTAGTAATAAGGAAAGAGTTAAAAAGAGATGAGTTGAACATTTTGAGAATATGCTAAACTGTTTTAGGGTTGCAGGAAAAGGTATAGAAAAGAAAAGAATAGTTTGTAACACTTTAGATGTCAAGGAAGATTCATTTTTTTTTAGGAAGAATAAGTGACAGTAGAGGGAACTAGAGGAAGTCTAACCCCTTATCAAGTTTCTTTCAGCATAATTTGGCCCCAAGATCATTTTGGAGCTTCTGTCACAATAAAAACTATTTGATGTTGCTCTTGGTCCTACTAGTAATATTCTTTACAATTCAGTAAGTTTGCAAGCTCTGTTGTTTTGATGAGCTACTGCACCAAAGAAACCCATCTCAGGAAGGTCCAACATACCCTAGGTCTTGGGTAAATCTAAAACCCCACAGGTAAATCCTATATATGCAGAGATAAATTTTTTTCATAATAAGGCATAATAAAGGATCTGTCTATGTATAGAAAAACCATACAAACCAATTGCTCTATTAATAGTTTATATGTTGCATAGCAGAGCACAGTTTTCTGCTTACCATGGGGCAGCACTGAAAGTGCTGGTTTTACCCTGTATATAAGAGAAGTTTCTGAGAATGGAATTTCTTTATTGTAAATATGAAAAAGGTAACACCAAACTTCAAATAATAGGAACAAATTATAATTTTTCTAATTTAAGAAAAGGATTTTTCTTAAGTTTTTAATTGAAAAAAGTAATTTCAATTAGTATCAGAGGGAATTGAGAAAGCAAATATTTGATCAGTTGCAGGTGTCTTTTAATGGCTGATGACATGTCAAATTTGCAATGATGGTATAGTGAAGGGACCAGCTCCAGAAAGCTTCAATGATTAGGCAAAGACATGTCAATGTTATCTTTTTTTGGCCAGTCATATGAATAATCAGCTAGGCTCAGGCAGCAAAGATATTCTATATGAACAAGATTTTTTAGGGGAAAATCAAGCACCCTTGTCATATACCAACCTTGTTGATCACATTTGGTATTGTGTGCTACATTATAGTACTTATTTCTTCTTCTTCTGTTGCAGCAAAAATGGGCTATTCAGTCAAGACTATTCAGCCCTTTTCCTTTTGACACACAATGTGAGATGATTTGGACTGCTGCAAGAGGTTTCTGTTGATTTATCTTTTGTTGGCTTGGTTTTGATTAGGTATCTTGCAGTAGCTCTTTTGAGTCTAGAATCTGAAACATCTCGGAATACACTTTGAGTTTGGTACTCTGTGTGCAGGTATGGTCAGCTAAACTCTTAGCTGATGGTGATATTTTGTGGTGTTTGAAGCACTTTAACAGTTTATATTACAGGTCAAGCTGTGCAGACATCAGCATATTACATTCAAATAGGCAATGGTCAGCTGTTTGATTTTTTGTATTGTTATGTCTGCAAAGAGGGGGTTAAGCCAGCAGAATTTGAAAGCTGATAGGAAAATGCCTGAAGACTTAGCCCATTTGAGCCTGAACAAATTCTGTGGTATATTTTAGAATGGTGCTTATTAGGGAAGGGAGACAAATCTGATTAATTTTAATTGGATCTTTGATAATCTCCAGTGATATATATCTCTAAAGGGGATTGATCTCCAACTTTACTGGCCAAAATATAGGAGACTTTTCTTACAATTTCATCAGCATGATGATTACCTGTGATACCTGAGTGGCTTGGAACATGTTGGAAATATGATCTTATGGCTCTTGAAGCAATCATATCAGCAAGAATGAGACAATATAGTGTATCTGTATCTATCTTATATTGAGATGTGGTGTACAGTAGCTCCAAGCTGGACATGATATCAGAATATACTATGATATTCTGCATATTTGGAATCAATGGCTGATTATTCATGAGGTACTCCACCACAATGATTATGGCATTTAACTCTGCAGATATTATAGTAACATTATCAAATAGTTGCTCACCCATTGCAATATTGAGAGATGGGAGATAAGCTCCACATGCAATGGGGAAAAGTGGGGGCAATAGACCTTGCTGGTACTGGAAATTTCATTTGAATAATAACAAACTTGTTTGCAATGCCTCTGTACATGGATGGATTTCATAACCAGTTTTGCAGGGTATGTGAACTGTTGGCTTCAATTTTTGACAAGTATTTGATTAGAAGAAATCTTTGTCTTTCATTTACTCTTGATAAGCCACTCTCATTAAGTAGAAACTTAGTAATTGTTGGTTTCCTAAGACCAAATATGAGGTGGATTATGGTGTTGTTTTGGGTTTTTGCATCTGGGTCATAGCACAAGCACCATACACAATGAGCCCATATTCAATTCTTTTCTTACTCTTCTTCATGCTCCCTGCCAACAGTATAACAGATGTCCATTTGATCAGTTGAGGAACCAAATAAGACATCAATGACAGAGTCTTCACTGGAAAGATCATCTTTATTTTTCAGCTTTGGCTTGAGTGTTTTCTTTTTTAATTTCCCTTTTTTATTCTCAAGCTTTTCTTTTTTCTCTTTCCCTCTTTGTACAAGCACCCTCAAAGCCTCTACAGACCTGATTATTTCAGCTTCCCAAAGAGCTCTCTACCTACCAGATGTCCTGGATGCTGGAGCATCAAGAGAAGGGTGACATACTGAGTCCACAAGAAGTTCTTCAAATGTTTTGTTTTATGTGTAAGATTCTTTTTCAGACTAACCAACACTGAAATTGTAATCTGATCAGTTGCAGTTTTCAATGTAGTTGTCACTCTTGTTGTTTTCTGAGTCTATGATATCTTACTCTCAACATATAATTTGAACTTGGCTGGATCAAACTTTGCCTTGTTGATCATTTTGCAGTTGGTATGTATATGAATGGTGGATTCATAAGTTCCATTTGCTTGAAATGATTTTTTAATCAGTGAAGTGGTAAGGCATGTCTCTAAGATCTGACATAAAATTTTCACAAGTCCTTGTCATGGTAAGATGTCACCTGGCTGTGCTTGTTGCCAGTTCATGAGCTTCTGCTCACAGGATGATTCCAGCCCTTTGTAAATAACCCTGTCAAGGGGATGCAGAACATGGAAAGCATGGGTTGACAATTGAGGATTGTAACATTCTTTTCTGAATAAAGAGCCAAGGATAAATGGAAGCTGTTGCTTTCAAGAATAAGAAGTGCTTTTTCTTTCACCTGAGGCAGGGAAACATCTCTAGACCAGTTACAAAAGACATCCACTGTCATCCATCCTTTCTTAGTATCTAAATAACATGCATCTGGACAGTCTGTAACAGGTAGCCTTGAACTCCAATTGTTTTTTCTTAAGAAGACTACCACTGGTGACAGCTTCTCACCCAATACACATATATTTGAAGAAAGCTCAGAATATTGGTGAATTATGGTGAAAATAGTTAAGTGACAGAAAATTGTGTAGATTTTGGGATCAGGAGGGGGCTGGGACCAAAACTCTCTACCTTGTTCACATTCCTGATATGCCTTGTTTGATTATAAATCTAATTTGTATTTATTGTAATATTTGATATGATAGCAATTTGATACAGTAACAATAGTAAAGCTTAGAGTTTACAGCAGACCCATCATTGGGATTGAGAATTGTTAAAATGATGAATAGTTGCAAAATACACTTCACTGAAATCTTGGCTAGAACTGTAAAAGACTAGCCTCTTGTATGCAGTGGGTAAGTCCAACATGTTGGAGTTACCCAAAATGGGGGGTTTTCTGGGGTGAGTCTGACATCCCTTATATGCCCTGACTGGCTTGATAATAAAATGCTGATAAATTACAATAAATACTTTATCTGTCCCATTAACTCATCAGCTGTTTAGAATCATTTTATCCTCTCTCTATTTTTCTCAACTATCACTTAAAAATTACTACCATACCAAGCTTATGGTCAGCAGAGATGCCCTCCTCAAAATTTCAGAATTCCTTCAGAAATTTGAAATGGCAGTAATACTGAATGCCATTGTCAAGTACCAAGCCAAAGGAAGAAGATGAAGTACAGAACTGTAGACTTCTTTCATCAGTGAGTCAGATAAGACAGGGGTGTTGGGCTTACCCTAGTTACCCTACTAAAAGGATTAAAAAATAATAAGGCCCCAGGTGCTGATAGTGTGGTAAATATATATTTTTTTTTTTTTAATATAGTGGCTCTAAGGTTAGAGATAAGCTACTGAATATTATGAATATGATTTTGAAAAGGGGGAAGTATGCTGTGATTTTTAGAAAACTCTAATTAAGCCCTTCCATAAGAAAAGTGATAAGAGTGAATGTGGTAATTATAGAGGTATTAGCCTGGTTACTGAAGGAAGCACATTACTTAGTATGATGATACTTTTTAGACTTAGATATGCTATAAGTAAGGTTTTAATAGAAGATTAGTGGGGTTTTAGGAAGGGTCGAGGATGCATCAACCAAATTTTCACTCTTAGATATACCTGAGTCATCAAAACCCTTTTGTCCTCAGTTTCATAGATTATGAGCAAACATTTGATTCAGCTGATAAAAGAGCCTTAGCAAGGGTCCTATATTTCTATATACATTAAAGTGATTGGTGCTATGTACAAGAATAACAATGCAATAGTTAAGGTAGGAAATGAGGTTAATTGCTGGTTTTGTATTAAATCAGGAGTTAACCAGTGTTGCATTCTATCCTCATTTATTTGGATCTTTTTATGTACTTTGATCTAATTAGCCTAACAAAGGCAATTGGAGATAAGAATCAAACAGGGGACTGAACTCTCCTAGACTTAGATTATGTTGATAATTTAAGCATTCTAAATGAAAATGTTTGCAAGATGAATTAATTTTTAGAGTTCAGGTTCCAAAAATAGGTTTAAAAATTGATGTTAAGAAAACTGAATGTTAAGACTAGGAATAAGTGAAGGTGAAATGGTGATTTTTTGTAACAAGAAGATTGTTCAAGTGGACAGCTTCACTTGCCTAGGTAGTATCATTAGTAAAGATGGTGGGTGCAGTGAAGATGTTAAAAGTAGAATAGTCATGGCCCTATGGTGTTTTTTCATAGTTGAAAAACAGTTTGGTAGAATAGGAAGGTAAGTCTGCCAACCAAGGTTAGAATAATATATATATATATATATATATATATATATATATATATATATATATATATATATATATATATATATATATATATATATATATATATATATATATATATATATATATATATATATATATAAATATAAATTTAATGCCCATCATAAATGTAAAATACAAGACTGATGGAGTAATAAAGAAAGAAAGAGAAAGAAACAAATAAATTCTTACAAATACAAACAAAACCAAAACAAAGAAGAACAGACAAGAAAAAAAAACACAAATAAGGGCAATTTTATGTAAGAACAAATGCATGATCAACAAAGTACAATTTCATAGGTGCTTTCACCAATAATGTGCCTGTTATATCTCTCATTTCTTTTCTGGACTGCAGACACTGGACTAGCAACTTTGTACTGCAAGGATAGGGAGCTGTTGTTAGTCCAGAGAGGGAGCTGTAGCAAATATTTTGCATACTTGTAGAAACATGTCCATATACTTAATATCTGAAGCAGTAAGAAGAGACCAAAATGGTGCAAGGGTGAGTAGATGCGGAACAGCAAATGCATTATAAACGCCAGCTGAGATAAGGCGGTGAAATTTAAATGTTAATGCAACTAGTAAACCTTACACATACCTAGATTTTCTGGCAAAAAAATCTTTTAGAAGTTGATGCATGGCCCGAAGATTTGACCCAATTGGTACACCAAGATATGTCAGCGTATCTTGTGCTTTAATAACATGTTCACCTAACTGAACATTTGTTGGGCAATCTGAACAGTGATTGAACACCAGGAACTCAGTCTTACTCTCATTAAATCAAAGACCAATACGTTTATACTCCCTATCAGGAATTCGAAAATTTTCGTCAATTCCAATTCTGTTCTACTAATATCAAGGATGACATCCACATAGTTACCTAGCAAAACTAGTTACCTATTGGCAGACGCTGAGCACAAGTCAGCCAGGTGAATCATATGAACAGACTTTTTTAGATAGACTTGATGATTTGTTTTTGCACCAACATGTAAATAGCCCCACACGGGCAAGAGGCGATTCTATTCCCTCAATATTGGATTTAGTAATTACGAAACATGTTGATGATATTTTAGGCTTGGAAATGTTTTCTCCACTAGGAAAAAGTGACCATTCTGTAATTCAAATTACTATGAATACGTTTGTCCAGCGAGAAAATACTGATTCTCGTAGGTATGATTATGCTAGGGCTGATTATCAGTCAATGAGGGAATTCCTTGTGTCTTTGAATATCACGGATGAGCTGCAGAAAGGAAAAGTGGCGCCTGACGTTGCATTTGAATTTTTTAAACAGGCATTGATAGAATGTAGGGATAGATTTGTTCCTTTGATTAAAAAACATTCTGGCCAAAGGAAGAGACCAAAACTACCTAGACATATACTCAAGTCGATCCGGGAAAAAAATCATCTTTGGAGATCTTACACTAAACTAAAAATTGAACAAAAGATTTCGCAAAAACCAAGTTCTATGAATCAGGATGATGACACATGGTCATTGTATAAACGTGCTAGGAACAGGGCCACAAAGTTGTTAAGAGCGAATAGGGAAGTACTGGAATCACACATTATTCAGTTGAGCAAAACTTGCCCAAATCAGTTTTGGAAATATGTAAATAGAAACAAGGCAAACTTTTCACCGAGTAACTGCATATTCACGCATCCGGTTACACAACAAAAAATTGATGACGATTTTGATAAAGCATGCATATTTAATGAAACTTTTGCATCAGTTTTTGTTACACCTAACCAGACACATCATGACCAAGATTTAGTTCAGGGAATACAAAGTGGGACTTTATCATGTAATGATATAGACTTTAGTGTTGCAGAGGTTCATCAAATACTTAAAAATCTTGATACATCTAAGTCCCCAGATATAGATGGATTTCCTAACACTATGATAATACAGATTGCTGATGTAATTGCACAACCACTTTCGTTTCTGTACAATCATTCCTTGGCAACAGGTACCTGTCCCTCAGGTTGGAAGAAAGCAATAGTTAAACCCCTACACAAAGCTGGTCTAAAATCAGATTTTAAAAATTACTGTCTGATCTCCATCACATCTATATTTTGCCAGGTTATGGAAAAGCTGATTGTTGCAAGAATCCAAACTTATTTTGATGAAAATAATCTTTGGAATCCTGCCCAGCATGGTTTTCATAAAAGAGAAGGTCTTGCAACACTCAACTTCTGGAAGTTATTGTTGATTTTCAGCATTATGCTGATCTTGGTATACTGTTTGATTGCATTTACATAGACTTCGCCAAAGCTTTTGACAAAGTTTCAATGTCACAACTAGTTGAAAAATGTCAACTCTATAATATTGCTGTAAGAACTGTTGATTGGATTGCTGATTATTTGCGTGGTAGGTCTCAGCAGGTGGTTGTCGGTGAAGCAGCATCTCAATCAATTGATGTCCTGAGTGGGGTACCCCAGGGTAGTTGCTTGGGCCCTATACTCCTCTGTATTTTCATCAATGATTTACCATCTTGTGTTCGTCATTCGTCAGTGAAGTTGTTTGCTGATGATGCTAAAATTTACCAACCAATACTAACTACCAATGATGAGCCTATGCTTCAAGAAGATCTTGATTCAATAACACGATGGTGCGAGTCTAATTCGATGTTTTTAAATGCATCAAAATGTGCAGTGCTTCATTACGGGAATAAAAATCAGCCCAGCCGTGCATACTCCCTATCTGGCTCACAGATACCATCAGAAGAATTTGTACGCGACCTCGGTGTTCACTTTGATACACATTTAAAATTTGATAGACATGTTTTGACTGTAGTAAGAAATACAAATTACCAACTCCTCATTTTAAAATGGAATTTCAGGAAGTTTAATCTTAAGAATTTTATGTTACTTTATAAATCATTTGTTTGGCCAGTTGTTGAATATAATACTTCTGTTTGGTTTCCTCTGAATGTAACAGACAAGCACCAAGTTGAAAAGATTCAGAGGCGGGCGACAAAAATGATCCCTTATTTGAAACACCTTCCTTACGCACAAAGACTAACTAGGCTCCAACTTCCTTCACTGCATTTCCGACGTCGCCGTACCGACCTCATAAACACCATTCAAAATAATCAAAGGCGTGGACGATATTGAGGTAGGAAAATTTTTCGAATTCAGCCACTACCACTTGACACGACAGCATCCTTATAAAATTTACCCACCAAGAACCCACAGGAAAATTGGACAAAATTCATTTGTTAAAAGGGTCACAGACTCTTGGAATAATTTACCGCCAGAAGTTGCTGAAGCCGGATCAGTTGAATCGTTTAAGAATATGTTGGTTGATAGCCAGTTTTACACAAGTGCCTTTTCAGTTTAGACCTTTGTGTTGCCTTTCATTTTATTATATATTGTATTAGTACGACAAGCTTTTTAGCTTACCGTTATGTGGATTAATAAATAAATAAATAAATAAAACATTAATACCTTTAAAAATACATGTGGATAGAACATTCTGTTGTGGCACAATGACAGTATTATTAAATAGGGGCAGAGAACTAACAGCACCCTGTCTAATACCCTTTTTTACTTGAATTTAAGGAGTAAGTTCTGCTATACCAGGTGAGATGGTGACCTTAACTCTGGCATTTAGCTTTTTATACATATCACGTAGGCATATAGATTTGATGACAGAAATATTAACTCCACGCTTATAAGCCGTCAATAAGATATGCAGAAGTACACCCAGGTCAAAAGCTCTAGATACATCTAACCCAGCAAAATATAATACCTTAGAATTTTCTTCTAAAGGTTCCTTGGTCCTGAATGACACTTTATCTTTCTCCTATCTTTTTTCTGTATTGTAGGCAAAAGAAACCTAAATTAGTCATTTCCTATAAAAGCCTACTTACTGTGGTTTTTATGAAGACAACATTGTTTGTACCAATGTCTACAACTTGAAACCTTGTTTTTCTGTTTCACAGCTTGGTGTTTTTTCACAGCTTCTTGTACTCTTTTATGATAAGAAGCATTTGCACAGCTAACAAAGGCTTTTTGAAATGTGGTAAAATCTCTGTGGTTGATTATATTGTACAGAAGAAGAACTGAGGAGTTAATATAAAAGCATAAGCAGGGTGGCACCTTGTGACTGCGAACCATTATGATCACACCTGCACACAAGGGAGATAGAGGGAGCCCCATCCTCCAGTATTGGTCTTAAAAAATACCCCTGGTACATTCTATTCATCAAAATAAGAGCTTAAAAGTTGATATTTACCTATAAACAGAGTGACTCCTCAAGAATGTGAACTATTACTATCTCACCAGAACAAGAGAGAGAGAGAGAGGGAAAATCTCCACTGCTAAAGGTTTGTCTAAAGGATTCCCCTGGTAAATATTATTCTACTGAGAAAAAGCTAAGAAGTTGAGTTCAAAGTATAAACTGAATACTCATTCCTGAATGTGAATTATTGCCAGAGGACCCTCATATAGGAGAGATAGAGGAAGACGCGTCTCAAAAGTTTGGTCTACTAAAGGATACCCCTGATAAAACCTATTCAACAAGAAAAGAACTGAGAAATTAATGTCAACCAATAAACAGGCATTATAAAGATTGTGCAAGTCTACAGGATAGATAGAGGAAAGATATTTTTTAAGGTTCTAGTGGTACTGAATAATAAACCATTTGATTTTATTGAAAATAGTTGAATCTCACTAATTATTCTGTTTGTTCATGTCTACAGGATACTGGCCTAAGATAATCTATTCTTTCTATAATCAAATAAAAAAACACTTTTTTTTTTAATTGAAAGTGAGGAGCAACAGTAAAACACAAAACAAACAGCAACTATTCTGCATATGAAGGGGTTGTCCCCCTCCTCAATACGTTGCTCCTTAAGCTATAGCCTTTAGCACTTTTAAAGAAGCTTCCTATTCTAATTAAATGGCCTCTTTGTTTCAGTAGCAGTTTAAAAAAAAAATGGGACAAACAGTCAAGCTTTAGCATAAAGAGCAAGGTATTGGGGAGGGGGCAACCCCTTCATGTATGTAACGATTTCTGTTCGTTTTGAGTTTTAATGTTGCTCCTAACTTTAAGTTAAAAAAACTTGTTTTTTTTATTTAATTTCTGATTGTTTTTCAAATAATGCCAGTAAATCTGGTTCACTCTCCATGAAGTATTCCCCCCCCCTCACAGGAAACTCCTCCGTGAAAATTTCCTCTTACATGAAATACACCCTTCCCCTTAAAGTACCAAGGAAACCTAAAATGAAAACTAATTCATTAAATTGGTCAAGTGCAAACTTACACAGCCATATACGTCTTAAATTAGTGTGAAAAACCGATAATTCATTTTTTAAGGAGAAAGATCGCCAGTTTACATAATAGGCCCATTTTTTAGCACTAAGATCTTACATCTTTCTGCAAAGATTATCGTTTTTCAACTCATCTTTCTTCTAAGATCTTACAGCTCGCTGATGTTGGCAAAATACGTGAAAGACGCCATCTTTCTGCCATATAGAACAATGATGAGGGAACTTTGATGATCTACTCATCACTGTTGTCAGACCGCTGATCAGAGCAGAATGATGAAAGACGTTTGCACAAAAACGACCAAAGGTGTAAGATCTTTGTTCAAAGATTTCACTTTTAAGCGTTTTCTGACAAAAGATGTAAGATCTTAGCACATTGATGAGTGAAAAAACAGGCATAATGTATTCCAATAGGAAAGTTCGTGGTCAATTTAAAAAATAAAGAACTTGTGCTGTTAAACCGCAGAAAATGACCAAAAAATAGATAAATCAGCATTTAGCCTTAGAAAGTGTTGTTTTCTAGTATGTTCTGGTAAAATAGAAATCGGAACCTAGTTCAGCAAAGCTCTTTTCTTTGAAAAATATTTTTAAGGAATACTTCTTGAAAAGAGCTTGGCTAGACTAGGCCTAATTTTTATTTTGCTCAGTTATTTGATATTTCCGGATCTTTTAACAATGAATAAATTTAAATATAAATATTAAGGATTTAAAAATAAATTGTCAATATGTAGTCTACCCTCCGGGTGGTTTAAAAGACCTAATGGTGCTAAAAAAACGGGCCTAATGACTTCCACTCATAGCCGACCTTATATAGGCTAAGGTCTAGTAGGCTGTGTGATTTGCTTGAATATTTTGATATAAATCTACCTGATAGTTATTATATAATAATAACATAAACCTTTTATGCTTTTTTTATATTAGAAGTACAAATTACTTGGGTGAGCACTGTTTGACTATCAAAGTCATTGGTTCTTTATACTCTAAGCAACAAATATTGTCATTTACTCTTAAATACAAAGCAGTATAAAGTCAAAACAATAGACAATATTGTGTTTCCTTTAGACATGGAGAATGATATAATGTCTTCTGTATGACTTTTTAAACATCAAATTATTATAGAGAAACATGAATAAAGTTATACAGAATACTTTTTGGTTTTCTTATTTAATATATGATCCACTAAAATGTCATACAAAAGAAATTACATTACCTCACTGATACATAGAGAAAACAACAAAGTCATACAGATGGCTTTTCATAGTTCCAATTGCAGTTCAGGCAACTTGGTGGTCACATATCAATCCTAAAACTTAGTCAACCTACCTGAGAATTTATGTGGCCAGAAAAATTAGGCTTTGGATGCTTCTTCATCAGCAAGTTCTTTAGACATTGTCTGTTTTGAGTCAACCCAAAAATCTTAGTCATCTCTATTGTAATTCAAGTAGACATTCCAAGTAGGCCTGTCCACCTAGAGTCTAAGGCATTTTGACCAAGTTTTAGTATTATCATGACCACTAAGTCACCTGGACTTGCAGTCCTCAGTCAGAAAACCCAATTTATAAGCCAAGACAGTTACACTAAAACAGAATTAATTGAAAATTGGTTGACTGAAAAGTTGCCTGGCCTTGTGTGCAGACAAGTGGCAAAGGATCTACCCACCTAAAGTCTTAGACAGGCAACCCAGTTTATAAGCTCAGACAGTTACACTAACACAAAATTCATTCAAAATTGGTTGACCCAACAAGTTGCCTGGATTTGCAGGTGAACAATTGACATGAGGTCTGCCTGCCTATAGTCTCAGGCAAGGGCAGCTGAGTTTTAGGATTAACATATGAACATCAAATTGCCTGGACTGACAGGCAAACCAGCAACAATAATAATAATGGATTGAATTTTCAGAATATATGTCCCATAGGCCTTCAAAAAATTATGGGTATTTACTAGTGAAAAGGATGTCACATGTTATACTAAAGCAATGCAAGAAAAAAAGGGACTGTCTAATATCTGGGGAACATGCAAGAAGTGAAGTTTAGTTAATGCTAGTGAAATAAAACAAAATAGGATAAAAATATAATAGTTTAGAAACAAATTTTGGCTGTATATTTGCACATTAGGGGGATGGGGGTAAAGCATAGCATATAATAAATACCTAACCTAAACTAACCTAGGTGCCTTTTTTCCTCCTAAACCCCAAAAAAACTAAAGCTTGAATATAGTTTCTGGAGTGAGAAACCCCTTGTTTATAGAGCGTAAGATATGAAATTACTGGGTAATGTTATCTGTTCTTGGCTTTTCTCAAGTTGCATTCTTGCATGTTGCCCATATATTAGAACAGTACCAAAAAAAAATTAATGGAACAAAACAGGAATTATGTTAAGAACAAAATTAGAGTCATGGCTCCTCTGAATGACAAATGTTGATTAAATAAAGCAATACTATTAGATCATTATCTGTCATTGTTATTATGTAATATATATCATTGTATTATGAATCATATACAATATGTTATTGTATTGTTTGTACTAGCCATTGTACACTGTTTATTCTAATTCAGCATTAGGCCACATAATTTTGGGGTGCCAATTATGTGAGGGGGGAGCAGCTGCCTCAGTTAGACTTTGAAAAATACCTTCTTATTTCTATTTTGCTACTTTTTATTTTATCATGGCTAACTGGTTATTTTTGCCCCATTTACATTTTGAGAATTGGAATCACTGACATAATTACTAGATACAAATCATAAGCACAACTGGGTTATATTTTGTTTAGTGATGAGCCTGAATAAAAGATTCTTATTTAGTTACTTCATAATAAATAAATTATAATGGTTAATAGACTTTGAAGTTGATACCACGAACCTCTGCTTTACTCCCCCCCCCCCTATTATGGAAATAAATAGCCGAAGTCAGCTTCAATCATTAGTCAGCTACATATGACCTATTTTTCTCCCTAGCCAGTTATTTAAAGAAGCAAATTTTTGAGCATAGGGTTACTAGGTTTCTATGGGCTGTTCTGAGCCTTCTAGCCCCTTCAGGGCTCAAACTTAGTAGTCCCTGTCAAGTGATTATTTAATTATGAAAGAGCATGAAAAATACTCATTATTTTGAATTGTGTTGAAATGCTAAATTTTGTTTAAAACTGCAGTCTAGGCTATGTACCAAAAATATGGTGTTGATTTATAATTTAGGGTATATTTTTCACCATTATGGAGGGAGGGAGGGGAGGAGTATTGATAAATTTAGCTATATACGGATTCACAATGGAATTCTGACTATACGTGTGTCTTATTTTTTAGGCCAGGCCATCTTAATATTAAATTAGGCTAATCAGAAAACTTTGAATATAGCTTTGAATTTAGAAGCTTAATTTTTTTTATAATGCCCTTTGCCTATCACCTTTAAAACAGTTGAAATGGGTGACTTTGATATTGATTGTTTTTTTTTGCTCTTTTGGGATCATAAAAAGATATCATATATTAAAAACTGGTTTTTCATAACAATTTAAAAAAAATGCATCTTAAAGTTCTGTTTCTGCTTCTTTGCGGAATAAATGTCATGCAGGCTAAAGCTGAATTGCTACTTTTTATTGCTTTTGGCTGCTCTTTTAGATATGATTCGTTTTTTTCTTTTGGGAATTCATTCCAAAATATAAATTGATAAATACCAAATGTCAGTACAATTATAAACTTCATCTAAAAGGAGTAAATTTATCGAATTGAAAAATACATGATGAACACTTCATATGAGAACGCTTCAATTACAATAAAACAAATAACACTAAATTGTTTTTTCGGTATGTTACTTTGCAACTTTTTGGAATCCCTGCTTTCAATAAAAAAAAATGAAGGTACTATCACTTAAATATAATAGCTCCCTATGCCCCCCTTCTGGATACTATCTTGATAGGATAGCGTCTGTGCTTTAAATAACAAAAATATTTAACTTATTGGCACCCCTTCTTTAAAAAAAAAATCGAGGTCTTATGATTTAAATATTATAGCTCACTACCCCCCCCTCTCTCTGGATACCACCTTGATAAAATACCGTCTCTGCTTTAAATTAAAAAAAAAAAATGGGATCCCTGCTTTCCATAAAAAAATTTCGAGATATTATCATTTAAATGTAATACTCCCCCCCCCTCCCCTCTGGATACCACAATGATAGGATACTGTCTTAGCTTTCATTAGAAAAATAAGTTACTTAATAATTAACTAGGTCACTTTATAGTTCAAGCAAACACGCAAAATAACGTTAAAAAGCTTAGTGTTCCTTGAAAAAAATTGAGGGTATGAGTAAGGGGGTACAAAGACAACAACACAAATGTCGAAATTATTCAGATATGCCTCAAATTATTGGAAAACTGAGTTATAGATTTGCCGTGGCATTCAATAAGATCCAAAGAATATAATTAAAAGGGAGCACACACAAAAGCCAAATTAGACCAGTAGCCTATGAGAAATCGCAAAATACCCAAGACAATGAACAAGTCCTAATGGGGGGCCTTGGGTCTATCAAAATATTTCAATGGTTTCCTAGGGAATTTGATATCATTTTCTTCTGTCTCCACTTTAAATGAAAAAAATAATTATCTTTTTGGCATTCCGACCTTCAATAAAAAAAAACGAGGTATTATCATTTAAAAATGATAGCCCCCTATCCCCCCTCCAATAGGCAATAATTTACAATTTATTTTTGAATCATATTTTTTAGGTAACTTCCAGTTCAATCTTTAATTCCCAAACCTTGTACATAGCTTACTCTATAGCTAAATTTTGTCACAATAGAAGGTTTTTTGGGGGATTCAACTTGAAAATAAAATTCTTGACTACAAACAATGTAAGAAATAGCGATTGGGAAACTGCATTCGAAATGATTTAAACTCATTTCATAAAGACGATCATGTTTTTTGTCAACATATGAAGAACTGTGTATATTGCAGTATTTGCAATTGCATATTGCATCTGTCTGTTTTTTATGCAAAGTAACAAAAGAGACGAAAATTAATGAACAAGAGAGTAGTGAAGAATTATGGTATGCCAAGTAATATTTGGCAGGGAAAGTCACTGGTGATAAATTGCTAGGGGTGGCACCGTGATTGCGTGATTTTTGGGGATTCGGGGAACCAATTTTTTTCGGGGTGACGAATAGATTTTCGGGGAAATACCCGAAAATTCAGGGATAGTGCAAGCCCTGCTTGATTTCTAATCAGGAAAATCGAAATACTAAACCACACGAGAAGGAAAAGCTCCGAATTTGCGGTTGACGCAATGAAGAATTGCCGCAAAATTAATTTAAAATCGACCGAACGCCGCCGCCTCTGTCGGCGGCGGCGTGCCTGCGGCGCGCAGCCGGTGTTACGACACTTCGGCGGCGGTCGACTGGGCCTCGCGGCGGCGGCGTTCGGTCGATCCGCCGGCGCGGCGTCGGGGTCTTGCTGGAACAAGTATCCTGAAATGGTATCTTGCATACCATCTTGCGCTTGGTCATCATCAAAAATATTTTCTGACACATCAGAATAGTCACTTTCTGAAATTGAGGTCATATTTTTTTACAAAATGTATTTTCACTAATATACATAACAATTAACATATTTTGTAAATTTGAATTTTCACAAATGAAAAACATTGTCGGATTCATAGGAAATAGTTTCCGCTAATATTATTCAGCTCCGCAGTTTATCATTGTTTTATTATTGACAACATTCTTTTGCGAATTTATTCAGACTATAGCAGCTAAACAAAAAGTCGTAGGAAACCCGGATTTTCAGGTATGAATAGACCTAAAATAGATTAAGAGGGCTAAATATGTTTTCATTTCGGTGTCCTTGGTACTTTAAAATTTTCCTTAAATTAAAAAATATTTTAATTTCCAATCTTTTTCTCGATTACTCTGGAAATCCCCCATTCCGTGGAATTTTTTTCCGGAAGTTCAAACAGGCTAAAAATAGCACCCGGTTAATACATCTGGAACATTTCCACATGCAAAATTGAGTTGGCAAAGAGAAAGTAGGACAATTAAAAAGAATTTCATAGAGGAATATCCCCCCAGTGTAAAATTTCCCCTGGAAAATTCACCCTCCAGAACATTCCCTCCCCAAGGAACGTTCTACCTATGGAAACCCACACCATGTACTGAATACGCCTGAAAAATGTCTGTATACTTCCCAATAACAAAAACTGTTCTTAAACAATGTCAGGGTTCGGACTCGCTTATAAATTCTAATAAATTCCTATATTTTAATGCACTCCTATAAAATGCCTATATTTTGGCTAAAATCCTATTATTCCTATATTTTCGGCTGAAGAGCACCAAGGACATTGCTCATGATTTGCAATTTTCACTGCTCGTTAAGTAAGCCAAGATGTGCTTTTCTTTGCTTTTGACTCTGCTTGTAGACTGTGCTGTCTTTCGGTGTAGATCGATAATTAATTACAACTGTTGAGCTGTTTGAACTTAACTAATGATTTGTGTTGGGATTAGTAAGCTGCTTCTGCCTGGGCTATGCTTTTGTATTGACTTAGTAGCCTAAGTTTTGTTTTTTGTCATGTTGTGCCTGTACGAAATGAGTTAAGATCAGTATACAGGCTAGCAGTCTCTTCTTAATGAGACTGTGAGTTCTTGCGACTTATGCGTTTCCTGGCTGAACGCTATAAAAGGCTGATGCGAATACGGCCCAGTTTCGGACATATCCACATTTTTTCTTTTTATGGCGTTTTAATCGCGGGATTCTATTTTGCAGGTGATGCTTGGTAATTAAGTCTGGGGCCTACCAAGTTCAATAGTTCATGGCTTGCTAAGAAGGATTGCAGCGGTAGAAAGATTGGCGAATGGGGCGAGACGGGGAACGACCAGTACTCGTTCTTTTGCAAACTCGGCTTGAAAAATCTTGGTTGCACAGCTGGGGTTGCTCAGCTAAACCAACACGCATAATATGCAGAACACAAAGCCGCAGTTACGGCTCAACTACATTCACCACAGCTACACCTGACCAGACATTGTTTAGTTGGATGAAACAACCAACGATAAATCATTGGTTGGTATAAACATGTTTTGTGAGCGTGATGCCGCTTATAAATCTGAGTTAATATGGGCACTTCAGACGGTAGAGTTCCATGGCTGCTAACTCTTCAGACCATATTGTTGCAACCTTCCATGCGATGTTCCCCGGTAAGATCCCCGACGGAATGTCCCTATGTGCGAGGAAACTCACGTATCTGATCACTGATGCGCTGCATCCTTACTGCAAGCAAATGCTTGTGAAGGACATTCAGTCATATTTTGTACTAGAATATGACGAGACAACCAACAACGCTGGTATGAAAGAGTTACAGATACGTGCTCGATATTGGTCCTCATACGGAAAAGAAATCCAGAGCAGACATGTATGCACAAGTTTTATGGGCCACGCGACAAGTGATGACCTGTATAGGAAGATTATGTCAGCCATTGAGCAGAATCAGCTGCCACTTGAAAAACTGATCACGCTTGGAAGTGACGGACCAAACGTCAACAAAAGCGTTTGGAACAAGTTCAATGCCGAAAAAAGGAAAGTGATGGGAAAGGGAATGTTGAACATTGGTACTTGTAACCTCCATATAATTCATAACGCTTTCTTGAAAGGTCTTCAGGTGTTCGGAGAAGAAAGTTCCGACTTTGTTATTCCTGTGCATTCATTTTTTGACGGCTGGCCTGCACGTTGTGAAGGCTATCGAAAGTGCCAAAAGAAAGTGGGAGTGCCAGAGAATGCTTTCATGAAGCATGTCCCAAGCCGCTGGCTGACGATCGGACATGCCCTGGCTAGAATCATGCAGCAGTGGCCGGCAATCTTAGAGTACTTCCTGAACTTCGTGCCGAGAGAGAAAAAAATTTTGGCAAAAAACTCCCAAATTTCTGAAAATTGTGGCTTATATCAAGAGTGCGACGATGAAGGCCCAACTCGAGTTTGTTCTAGCCTCAGCTGAACTGTTCATGAGTTTCACCCAAATGTTCAAGAAAGAAGAGCCTCTCATTCATGTTCTGCACTCAGAGATCAAAAGACTAGTTGTGACGCTTTGCGGACTGGTCTTTACTCCAGATTTCGTGACCGAGACGAAAAATTTCTCACCAGAAATGTTGAACCTTGCTGAAAAATTTGCAGAAAAGCCCATAGTTTCAGAAAATGTGGAACGAGCTTTCGGTGAGAAAGCAACACTGAAAGACAAGGCCATTTTCTATATCATTGTGCGAAAACATTTTATTGCGGGTATTCGCCATATTTTGAACAAATGTCCTCTGGAAAAGGATGGTTTTCTATAGGCTTTACGCTGTTTGAGTCCGATTAACATGAAGGATTCAAGAAGCATTGCATACATAGCGGTTGTGGCACGCGAGATTGCGATTTGAGTAAGCTCAGACGTCGCCCAGGCTGAGTGGCTGCTTTTGCGAACGGAAACTGGACCCCGTGAGGACATTACTCGGATCGATCATTTTTGGAGCCATTATTTTGGACTGATGAATGAGCGCGGGGACAGCAAGTACCCGGAACTTACCAAGCTTATCAAAGCGGTGCTGACGTTGTCGCATGGCTGCGCAGATGTTGAGCGTGGGTTCTCGTGTTCTGGTAGGATTCCCGGTGAAGACCAGGCCATAATGTCTGAACGCGTTCTGGATGCGAGACTCATGGTATATGACACGTTGAGGCTTTATGGAGGAAAACCAGAACGGTTTTTTATTACAAAAGAGCTGTTGAATCTTGCACGTTCTGCACGGTCTCGGTATCAACAATATCTGGACGAAAAAGAAGAGCTATCCAAGAAGGAGTAAGCAGCTTTCGAAGAGGACAGCAAGCGGAAGTTGCATGAGGTCTACGACAAAAAGAAAGAAATAGAAGACCTTCAAAGCAAAAGGAAAAAACTTAGAGCATGAGAGCAAGAAAAGAGAACAGTAACAGATACTCTACTTCAGGAAGCGACCGACAGAATGAAGAAGGCTGCCGAGTCCAAGAGTTCCATAGACATTGCCCTTGCTGTTTCTTTGCTCGAAGGAGCTTTGAAGTTCAGAACAAGTGAAAGAGAGCAGATGGTGGAATCTGCGAGAATGGAGCAGTCTCTTGCAAAGAGAAAAACTAACCTCATATCGAAATTGATGCCCAAGAAGCAGCAAGAATGATTCCAAATATTTTACCTGTATCAGTCAATCGTTGGCACAGTATGTGTATCTGATTTTTTACTGTTTTTACTATTTGTACAGTTTGTATTTTAAAAAAAAAAAAAAAAAAAATAAATTCAAAACCGCGGGAAATGACGAATTTATGTGACCAGGCATCCCACGCCATCTACCACAGATCTGATCCCTAGGACTTCCGAATCCTATATTTGGGCCCGGGAAATCCTATAAAAATTGGACAGAGCTTATAATTTGAAACGAACCGACCTGTCTGAACCCTGCAATGTGCAAATATCCTACTTTACAGGCCTCTCCCCGCGGACTGTGGGGGGTTATTTTACCCCTAAAGACATATTTATTGGATCTCTGAACTATATTTGACAAAATGGCTATCTCCAAATTTTGATTCCGATAACTTTGGTGGAAAAAGGACGTGGGAGGGGGGCTAGTTTCCCTCCAATTTTTTTTGTCTCTTAAAAAGGGCATTAGAACTTTTAATTTCTGTTCTGATACGCCCTGTCCCGATCTTCTAGGACCATTATTTTGATACGATCACCCTTGAAAAAAAAAATTAACACGCATCCGTGATTTTTCGTCTGGCAAAAAAGGCAAAATTCCACATTTTTTTATAAAAGAGCTTGAAACTTCTACAGTGTAGGCTAGTTCTCTGACACGTGAATCTGATGGTGTCATTTCATTAATATTATTTTATTTTTAGGGGGTATTTCTTCCCTATTTCAAAAACCAGGCAAAATTCTGAGGCTCTTAACTTTTGATGGGTAACACTAAACTTGATGAATCTTATATATTTTGAATCAGCATAGTAAAATATTATTTTAAAACAAACTTACAGGAATTTTTAAAAAGCGCCTGAAACCCCTTGAAATTGGCATCGGTATTTTGTTGTGGCATAATTTTTGAGGGGCTTCATGTTCTTTTTAATAATTCATGCAAGTTTGTTTTCAAAATAACGTTTTAGTATTAGGACCAATGACCATAATAATTTTCATTCCTGAATCAGCTACAAATGGCAATTTTTCATCACGAGACAGTTTGTTTAGAAACACTGTTTAAAATTTTTCCCAGAAGCAAAGACTTCAACTAATTTCTTTCATTGTTTAACATGTAGTTTCAGCAATATCACTGTAAAACTAATTCTAGCCACTATACAGACTGGCTACACTTATGTCTAAAATACAAAATGCCAAAAATTGTTGACCCTAAGTTTTGCGTTTGCTTAAAGTTATGCTTTTAAGTTTACTTTATAAACGCCTGAAATTTAATTCAAAATTCATTAGGTTTTGATTCTTTATTTAGATTTGATGTTTTCTTAGTCACTTCTTCACTTACTTTGCTTCTTTTTTGTAATGGCAGCAAGAAATTGTACATACTAGCTTTTGAAAGCAAAACATATAAAAGAAAAAAACATACTGATGTGGGAGATAAGGAACTACTCAATCCAATAACTAAACAAAATTTCGAAGACATTTTTTAGCATGTTCCAAGCCATGTGTGTATTCTTTATACTGAAAAAGGGCATTTTCTTGCTGCTGAAACAGCAAAATTAGTTAACCCACAACTTGTCCTAAAATACTCAGTCATGCTTCAAGATGCAATTAGAAACCGTCAGCCTGGTCAAAAGCTGTCCAAGCTCTAATGCCTCTATTCAAATAGCTCAAATATAATTGGGCATATTCCAGGCAAAAATCTTAGTAGTAATTCTGGGACAACGAGAATGCAGAGTGAAATAATAGAGCAATCAAAATTTGGGGCTCTGCAATTTGAATGGAAAAACCCTACATTAACGCGTCTTCAAATGCTCAGCGAAAGCCCATGGAATTTACAAACTGAAACCCATTCACTAAAAGTATAACCTCCCCTTTGAGATCAGTCTGTGTCAGTGCTCCCTTGCTGATCTCTTTTGAAAAAACAAACAAACATTTAACAGACTGGTGATTCAAATATTCATAATTTAAAGAAATTAAATGTGCTCTGAAGTAATCGATCTGAAGAATGAATAGAAGAAAATGCAAAACGTTTGATGTTCAAATGCGCTTCATTTCATGTTCAAGTACACTTTATTACAAACAAACTGGAAAAAGAAGAAATCAGAAACAAAGGAAAAATATTTGGTTTTCTTTGTGACTATGGGACAGTTTCAGCCATTGCTCACCTCAGGGTTGCCACCGTCAGTAGGATTTTACTAGATCTAGTAAAAAAAAACAAAATCTAGTAAATTTAGAGGATCTAGTAAATTTCCCGAAATCTAGTAGAAAGTCATGATTTGTAGTAAACAAAACTTTTGTTATTTTTCATGAATTCAGGGAAAAAAATTAGGGTATGTTATTACAAAATCTGACTTCGATTACGTTAAATATTATGGCTACTATTGCTCTTATTTTGGCGATTTCGCATCAACCCTAGCGCTTAAAAATCTCTACTTTTCTCTCGACTTCTTCTTGATACTCGCTTTTAAAGGCAAACTATTTAAAATCAGGACTGTTATGCCGGCTTAATTTGTTTTCCGAAAATTTTCCCAGACTGTCATAACAGCTACTACGTTTGTTAGTTAGCCTTGTCCCTTTTTAAAGACGCTGCTGGAAACGAATTTTTTCCATACTTGCCCAAGTTCTTTCTGACTCTGCAGCTTGCCCCATTAAAGTGCTGGAGCAGACATACAGTTCTTGTTTTTGTCGGTCATCAAAAATTAAAAACCGAAATAGGCTAAATGTCTCGAGTGTTTCGTCCCTGATGAAAATGAAGCAACTTGTTCTCAGGTTGTCAAGTGGAGTACATGACTTGTGTGATCCCCAGCGATTTGACTCGGCTTATCAAGAAATGGAAACAAGTAGATCCCTTCAGTCAGAATTTGACACTAGTGGATACTTTAAATTCGGATGAGGCCGAGGACGATTAAAGATTTTTCAGTGCGACTTTTTTTAATTGTGACTACATATTTTTCTTCTTACTTTTCAATTTGTATGACCTGAAGTGAAATTTGCATGACCTGAAGAATATTGACACAATGTTATTTTTTTTAAACTTATTATTGTATGTTATATAAGTTTTCTTTTTCTTGACAGCCCTAGAGGTGCACTTTTTAATTTACATATTTTTGCAACTAAACCGGTAGCCGATTACGTCGTTTCTGTTTTGAAGTGACATAGATTGTATTGGTTTTTGATTCCCTTGAATACAAATGAGAGAATCCAGAAAAAATAAGTTAAAAAAAAATCATAAATTAATTGCTTTAAAATTTGCGAGAAATTTTTATAAGCAGCTTATCCCTTATTTAAAGAGAAGCCCAATTAGCATTTTAAAAGTGGCAAAATTGAAGGATTTAGATTTCAAACCTAAAAACGGAAACTGGGGGACAAATTTCAAAAGCCGTCACTTTCAAACACACCTCAAATTCTAAGTACTCCATCGCCTGAAATGCTTCGTAATTATGAGTTGTAGCTGTTTTTCTTTGTTAATTGTTTTTTTAATTTTTCAATGTATCTGAATTTTATGACCTGAAGACCATTGATAAATTTGAAGCCTGGTTTCACCAACAGAATTTTCAGAATCTAAGATTCCAGACTATTGTTTGACGTCTTGATGCACCGCATCTGGAATATGAAGCCTATCCAATCCAAATAATAAAAAGAAAGGATTTTTGAACTTATTGGTTTCCGGAATTTTTAATCATGCTATGAAAACGAACGAAAAGAGGAAAAGAGGAAAAAAAAAAGAAAAAAGGAAAAAATATTGCGGAATCCTATTGATTATCCTCCTATAGTAAAAATCGATGCTTGATGGTGCGCTTGTGGCGGTAGCCGTACGCGCAAAATTTTTTTTTGAGCATTTAGTAAAAACAGATGCGATTTAGTAAATTTTTCCTCTCAGATTTAGTAAATTCTTCCAGGCCAGGGTGGCAACGCTGGCTCACCTGCTACTTGAGTTCTCAACCACCTATAGGCTACCCATAGATTACCTGGGGACTTTTAAAGACTCCCCAGATGCTGTCTTTTTAAAGAAGAAGTTGAAAAAGTGAAATTTGTAATCATTTTTAATAAACTAAACAAAGAAAAAGTTAAATGGGCTGTCGTGGCAACAAAAAATAGATTTGACATAATAAAATAAATTAAGAATTTGTTGTTTTATAAATTTTGGAATGAGTTTACGACCTTATGCCAAGGACTAGAGGGAGAGAAAGCTCGGATGTCCTCCAGACCCAAGCCTTTCAAGGTGTCCAGTCAAATTTTTATTTTTTTGCTGAAACTTATATTAAAGCTATAAATCGTTTTTTTTGCTAATTTATCATACAATAAATTTTATTCCATAATATTTTTAATACTTGAGATTGACAGTGCAGGAATTTGACTCGTGTTTATAGAAGAGCGTCGCCAAGTGAGGAAACTATGTTGTGACCAAGATCGGCCCAGGATTGCACAAAGCCTCTATTCAACTGGAGATCCCGGGGACTTCTTCCTGTTCGGTTCTAAGCCGGCTTACGCACCTCGTATAGGTTTGAGAAGATGTTTTATTCCACGTCCTGCACTGGTTCTTAGGCCGTTACTTTTCCCGAGGCTAAAATAATTTCAATGATTTAAAGAATATGAAAGAAGGGGGCACATAGACAGGGAGTAGAGCTTTCTGTCTATGTGTGCAATGTTTTTATTTGTTTGCAGAAACTTATATTATAACTATAATTGTTTTTTTGCTAATTTATAATCCAACAAACTTTATGCCATAATATTTGTAATGCTTATGGTTTCTACAGCATAGAAAATGAAAAGTTTGTGGTGACAATTTTGCCTGCAGTATTAGACACAAAAATATAATTTCAGGAAAGCGTAATGAGAATGGTATATGTAGCTCCTGAATTTCAGTATCTAAAACCACTGCTATGATCTGTCGAATTCGTTTGCATTGATGTTGTAATTAAAAAGGTGGGGATAGAGGTCATAGGGAAATTTATACCTGGGGGCTAGTTTTGACTCTCAGCAGTCCTATTCCTGCCTCACCTCCAATTGTACTTGTAGGGTTTTGAACTATTCTGGAAAATTTTAATTAATCTAGCTCAGATTTTGGGATCCGATTTTTTCCTGCCTTAACTTGGGCTTTAGATGTATCCCATATGTTTAGTCTTATTTGGGTTCCCACTTTTGAGTTGACTGGAGTTATTATCATGTAAAGCTAAAACAAAAGCCCCTCTCAACAGTTCGTTTTGTGAAGGAAAGAGCAGAAGCAGGCGTGCCAATTGAGGAGAGGAAGGTAAGCAATCCCCTCCAAGATTTCGAAAAATGCTTAATTTTGCATCTTTGAAAAATTCTTGCTCTTCTCCCATCCCTACATTTTCTTGAATTGGTGCTTCTGGCCATATGAGACTCTAATTCTTGAAGCTAAAGGCATCATACCTCCAAGAGTAAAATCAAAAGAAAAACCACCCATGTTGTTACATAATTCAGTTATGATAGGAAACGTAAAAATTTCTTGCATTAATGTAAGTTTTTTTTTTTAGGATATTATATAGAAAAGGAGGAGAGTGTATGCTTAGGTGATGGTCCTTCCACTGCTGGTAAGACTCGATTTTTAAATATTTAAAATTGTGTACATTAGCGTCATTAAAATACAAGGAATTGTTTCAAGCCTTGCCAATTTTGTTGCTTCAGTTGTTTAGGAATAATTTTGATTATAATTGCCGCAAATATTTGATTTTGGTAAGTGTAAAAGACCATTTCTAACAAATCAAAATGAACAAAATTAAAACCCAAATGATTACAAATCTGCAAACTTTTGTATCTTGGAGATCTTTGACATTTGTCTGCAGAGCCATTCCTAGGGTCGGTGGTGCCCAGGGAAAAATTAATTACAGTGACTCGTCCCAAATCAAGTGTAAGCAAAAATAGCCGAATAGAAGCAAAAAATTTGATCAAAGTGGGCAATCCCCCAGCCGTGAAGCCCCCCTCCAGCTTTGGTGCCTGGTGTAGCTGACCCGATTGCCCATCCCCTAGGAACGGCTCTGTTTGGCTCCCATCTGTAGAAAGGACATCCTGTGATGCCCTTGGCATAGGGCGCAAGGGCTTCAAAAAACAGATTAGAGGTTAAGACTTCAAATATTTTAACAGATTAGAGATGATTGGGCGATTGAATAAGAAAAATCATATTCTTTTTTTTTACTTGTGGAATTTCAATTTCTTTAGTCTACTGATGATGTTTTGTCATGCTTGACTCTTATTCCATATAAGAAGAACCGTTTTTACACCATGAACCACTTATCCACTTCTTTCCAATTGAAATACATTTGTGCTTGTCCCGAGATAGCCACTTCTTCTTTTTTGTAGATTGGACTATGACCTCTAGCTGGAGGAGAGTGGCACATGCCCCCTCCTTCCAAGGCTTAAAATTATTGTGTGGAAAGTGGAATTAAACCTGTATTTTTGAAATTTTTCCTACCATCTACCACCCTGAAGTATACTACCCCTCCCCCCAGACAGTAATGAAATGTATTGAAAAGGAATCTGAAGTTTTTGGAAGTAAAAATAGGAATCGCTGGATTTTAAAAAACAATGGAAAAGCGAATCTCTCTTCTAAAAGACTTTTTAATGTATATTTTCCGGTTACATTTCTAGCATGAAATTTTTTCAGTAAAATAGAAACCACTGGATTATTTAAACCCCAAGGAAAACAAAGCACTTCTTTAAAAGAGTTCTATTATAATTTTTTCTCGTCAAGTATTTAGTGTGAATTTCTTGTTGTGTAGGCCTTTTTTACTGTGATTTTTGGCTATGTATTTATAGTCAAATGGATATTTTTAGCTAGTGTTAATAGTATTTCTTTGCCTATCTGTAAACTTGTTTTCCAGATGCTAGGTCTCGAATTTTCTAACCAAGAATGTTTCAACAAATTCAAAGAAGTGACCCTTTCTAAAATGGGTTTTATTTCGGATAGAATGTGTCTAGTCGCATTTACTTTGCCGAAAAGCTAAAATTATCAGAATTTCAGAATAAAAAAAATTTATTAGGGGTGGTAAAAGAAAGTCCAAAAAATAAAACTCTTTTTTTAAATTAAGAAGCATTTATCTAAGACTAAACTACTTTCAAATAAATCAAGATTGATAAAAAAAAAAGGACAAAAAAGCCCAATGAGACCTGTAAAAATGTTCACAATTCTTATTTAGAGGGAAAATGAAAAAAAAGTGTAACTAGTATTTTTCTTAAGATAAAGAAACATTTATTGAAAAACTAATTTGCATCCAAAAACAACAAGGTGGGTGTTTAAAGGGCCAACGAGACTTGTATTATCCAGGATTTATCAATTTGATTTCCGCTAAACAATCTTATTCCAATAGAATATTTGCCAATTTTTAGCCTCTCACTTTTTTTTAAGCTTTAACAAGATTTTCATTGAACTATAAATTTTAATTTATTCGACAAAAATGACCTGCATTCGTTAACCTGGTTAGAATAGCATCTCTTAGTATTCTCGAGGTCTATAGATTTTGTCAATAGAGCTTTTGAGGCTTTCTAAATATGTAAACTGCTGCTCAAAATATCACTACCTTAAAAAAATTTGATTTTGAAAACAAATTTTGCAAGTTGTAAATTTGGAATTTGCGCTGATTTTCTAAATGAACAAATACAGTTGAAAAAAGTTGACTTTACTTACTTTATTTGCTACTAATTATAACGTAAACTATATGCACTCAACTGCCTGGGAAAGGCGAGAAAAGAAGTAGGCAATATCGACTATTGAGAAGCTCAGTAAGATATAGTACCAATTATTTGGGTATCTTTATCGTGGTTGAAGATTGGGATATAATAAGGGACTTTGGAGGAAACTAGGATTGGGATTGGGATCTTGTCCCGATTGGGGGACTTTGTGACAACATCCTGTAAAAAATAATCGGCCTTTCATTTTTTAAGGCACTCTTCATTCCTCATTAAAATGTAAGAATAAGCTATTTTAACTTGTTTGTTGATATTCTTTTAGGTACGCTTTTGAGTTGACTTGATTTTATTATAAATACAAGGATACCGCAAGATAGCCATATTCAAACAACGGTCTTATAAGAGTAAAGTAAAAGGAGGAGAGAATGGGAAAAAAGACTCGGGATCATTCTAGAGCTTAGGGAGAGGAGGTCACTTCGTATTCTCGTTTGCAAATTTCGAGTTTGTGGAAATAATCTACGAATTTTCAACGACTTGTAATGTTGTCCCTAAGGTCACCGTTATTAGGAATATAGGTGGGCTCAATGGAGTACCTTTAATGGTAGTCAACATCGTAAATGGGGATTTTCACAAAAAAATCTTTTGAAATAGTAGGATTATTCTGCTCTCGAATTCATTACTATATGCTACTTGAATAATATCTTCTTTTTGATGTTTGCTTACCATTACACGTATAATGTAAAAACGTTGCTTGTTACTAATATTTCACACGCGATCAATTACTCAGATTTTACTCTGAGTAATTGAAGTAACTTTCGTCAGGATTTACCAAAAAAGCAACTAAGGATCGAGTAAGTTTTAGAACTATATTTTTAATTGACTGCTCGATTTGTTTTTAGTTTCTTTTGAATATGACTACTACTCAAAATAAACGCTCAAACTATTGATTAATTAATTTTTATTATTAGAAATAAAATATTAAGATAATATTTGTGTTACCAGTAGGCTTCCATTTAGCCAGCACCATCTTATTGGTATTTTTATTGTAAGCTGCCTATAAACTATCAGTAATTTAGATGCTTTTTTTAGGTGATCAAAATGTTATGATATGATATGTCCTCTGAGCTAATTGAAATTTAAATTACTCAAAATTTGAAAAAAAAATGCAAAAAATAGGTGGCTTATATTTAAAATAGGAAAATGTGTAGAAATCTCTAAGTGCTATTGAGTTTTATTGCCGTAGTTGTCTAATTATCATGCTACCCCTTAAAAGTATCACTTCAACTTATCTAAATATAGTCAATATTAAAGATACTTCAGCTCTGTTTAATATACTGTTTTATTTGCAATTTTTGATCATATATAAGTGAGGTTGGGATTTTTGTTCAGAGGTATGGCTGATTGACTCATTGGCATATATTAAATAAAGAAAAAATTGGCAAAGATAAAAAATGTTAACACATTTTTGCTTGGTAGAATAATATATGTCCAGTTAAGACTTGAGAGCTTAATTAATTTATCATAATAACGATCTCTCTCTCTTAGATAACACAGAAAGATAGAAAGGCCTGTCGACTTTACCGACAACTTGCAATTGCTATTGAGGAAAAATTAAAAGTCCGTAAACAGTTCATTGGAAGTTCAACATGTGTTGATGGTGAAGATGTGGTCAATCGCGACAAACAAATTGACAGATCTACCAACACAAACTTACTGTTAAATGAGCCCTGTGAGGGAGGTCCCCTTTGTCAAAGTAAAGAGTTAGTCAACATCAATCCCTATAATGCTGAAAATGATGATGAGCCCTGTGAAGGAGGTCTTCTTTGTCAAAATAAAGAGATAGTCAACATCAATCCCTATAATGCTGAAAATGATGGAAGCTTTGTGAGAGATCATGATGAAAAAGGCTCATATAAATGTTCACAGTTAATTGATGATTTGGCGAACAATCACAGTGAATCATGTTTCAAAGATACAATGCCATCTCGAGTAGTTCTTCCTGATTCTTCATCTGTTGGTATATCTGAGCAAAAAAAGCTTTCGGAAATAGATAAAGATTGTAAAGTATTTTTGGAAAAACAGGAAATGAATATTTATGAAGAAACGTTAACAAGTAACAACAAACCTCTTCAAGACCCAAGTACGAGCACTACTTCATTGGGGAAATATATGGCATCCGATGCGTCTTCAATCACGCCCTGTTCTGAGACTATTGGACTGATAAATGACTCTGAATTTGAATCTATGGCTAGTGATACTTCTACAGCTGCTATTAATTTGACATCAGAAAGAAACAGAAGAAATTCCTACACTCTAACTCGAGAACCCAAAGAGTCACCTTGGATTTTGCCAGTTGTTGCTGATGAAAATATCAATAGTGTCAAGGATAGTGACAACAATGATAATCATAATGTCAATTCAAGATCAGCAAAAGAAACAGAAGAAATAGATTATACTGTTGAAGATCCAATAGTAAGAAATGACGATATTGCAGAATTGAAACAATCAGATAATGATCAAATAGTTGAGAAGGTTGAACCTAGATCAATTTTTCATCAGAGAACAGAAAGTCCTGTGAATAATAGTGCAAAAGTTAATTTATTGGATAAACAGTTCCCTGAAGGAACTTCCAAAGTCTTGTATAAACCACTCTATATAAAAACAGATTTAGATATGGACATAGCGCGTCTTGATAATGAGTTAAGTATCAAAGAAATTGAAAATGTTCAAAACAAAGATACAAGAATAGGTCAAGTTCCTTTTGCAATTAGTTCGAGCAATGGCAATTATTTGGACTCGCTTACAAACAAGACAGGAAATGGATTGTGCATGGAAAGAAGTTTTCCAATACCTGCTCCACGTCAAACGATTAGCAGGATTTCACCCCGAAACTTGAACTTAAATCTAAATAGCAGTCAACTGTCTGAATTATCTCTAAAAAGAATTAACGATTCCGTGATGCGTGATAGTGTTCCTATTGACAACCATGAGAATAAAAGTGCTAATGAAAATACTTTTGCACCACTTAATAACATTATTTCAGTTGAGAGCCCTTGTGTTGCAAAATCCTCCAATTACCAACATAATATAGCTAGACGTCAAATCACATCATCAGGTACATCCCTTGAAGATTCATTTATTGTCCAATATAAATCAAAAAACTTCGATGATTTTAAAGATGGAAGTAATAGGGAGTCTCAATATGCTGATGACTCGGGACAAATAATGGAATCAAAGAATACAGGGACAGCAGTATCAAAGACATTCACTTTGGAGAATAAAATAATAGGGATGGCAAGTACAAATTCTCCAACTTCGAATTTAATTTGTCTACCTTCTGCAACAATATCAGGTAAAACTTGTATAGAAACTGATTCTTTCAGCCCTAAAATCCCTCTTCAATCAAAAACAATAACAGAGAGACAAATAGTTGAAGAAAATAAAGAACGCGTGTCTCATTTAGCTAGTTCAGCATTTACTAATACTTCCAATATGGATGCTAATAACATGGCAAAGAAGATGGAGAATTTTCAATTTGAGCAACAGTTAAAGATGAAACAGCTAATGGAGCAACAGATGGTTGAACAGAAGAGACTTCTTGAAGAATTCCAAAGGACAGAACTGATGATTTTAGAGGAATTGAAGAAGCAAGACCCTGCAGTGTTTGAGAGTATTTCAAGAACTGGTGATTGTTTTCGACCAACGTTAAGCAACCAGTTGATGACTTCTTCTGCAGAAAGTGAGGTAGCATCTTTCTCTATTTTATGGGTAAAAACACCCGAAATGTATGGGAGACTGTCATATCTTAACACACGGGAAAACTTTTGGAAGACAGCCAAGGTGGTTCTTTCTCTCTCTCCATCTCTATTTCTTTCTTTCTTTCTTTCTCTCTTCCTCTTTCTTGCCTACACCTCTCTATTCCTCTTTCATAGAGAAAGGCCTGTACCTCAGAGATAGAGAGAGGAAGATCATTGAGGACTTGTAACTGATATAGGCTGTGAGAACCAAACAAAATTTAGACAGAGTTTTACACATACTCAAGGATTAGCATCATATGCATATAAGGTTTTTGAAGCAAAAATTGTGTCGATATTTGACAACAGCAATCAGAAGTGGCAATATTAGGCAACCCACTGTAAATGCGTTTAGGGTAAGAGGTAAAAAAACTCAGTCTTAGTCAATGTAGTAGCACTAACTTAGTAAAGAGTGACGTGTCTCCAATGCATTTTTTTCCAGCCTCTATAAAACAAAAAAAAAATCCATAAATTACAGCGTGGCTACCGCCTCTCAAACCCCCTAAGCGTCAGAGTGTTGTTTTTACTCTATTGAAAGCGATGTATATTTCAAATAATCAAGCTTTATTTGCCATAACATAAAAAAAAATCTGAATAAGAATCACGAAACAAACAAACAATTTCTGCAAATAAATAAATTTTGTAACTTTCAATTTAGTTTAGCCTACTATTTTATACGGACAAAGTTTTTTTGGCTTTATTGTTTTGTTTGATTTTTTCGTTTGTTTGTTCGATTCTTTTCGTTTTGTCTTTATTGCTCTTTGTGGAAAGTTTTTAACAAGGATAGCTGACCCTTGAGGAGCAAAACGAAAAAACAAAATGTAGAGTAGAGTAACTTTTTATTTATAACCAGACATAAACACTGTTAATAAACGAAAACGCAAATGCCTAATGGCATACTTAAGCGCATCAAAGAAACGAAAAAATCATCAGGTAGACTACATTTTCAATAATTTAAAAGGCTACATCTTTACAAAATAAAATAAGAGAAACAATAACAACCTGACACTACTTCTTCCCAAAATGAAACCAGAAAGACAAAAATAACCTGACACTATAATAATATAATAATGCACAGATTGCATAATTTGACCCCTTCCCCTGGAGCTGTGGGGGGCATGGCATCCCCAGAGGCATAGTTATTAGACCTTTTTGACTATTTTGAACAAAGTGGGTACGATATTTCAGAATTTTGATCAGTATTGAGGGGGGCATATAAATAAGGAAAGGGGGCCCTTCGCTCTCAAAGCACTTTTCAACATGGCCTGAAAGTTTCAACTTCAAACCTCTCAGTCGTTTCTGAGATATTGCCAATGCACTCGTTTGAGAACCAGTATGCACAATGTGTGCTTTGACTTTCTTCAACATTTCCTGAAAATAGTCACAAATAGAAGTAGTCGTAGTCGCAAGTAGAAGTAGTCACAGTCTCAATTAAAAGTAGTCGCAGTCACAGTCGCAAGTTGTCACAGTCGGAGTCACAGTTGTAACTATTCATTATTGCAACTGAAGTTTCAAGGCCCCAAAAAGTTTCAAGTTAATACCATTAGACGTTCCTAAGATATTACAGATTTCCCCCTTTGATAGCGTTGATGCAGACAGTGTCTTTCGTATATCTTTTGCCCCGGGGACTGTGGGGGGCTTGGCATCATTGGAGTCATAGTTATTAGATCCTTCGATTATTTTGAAACGATTTTTTTTCAAAATTTTGATCGGTGTTAGGTGGGGGGATTTGAATAGGGCAAGTGGGAAGGGGATGTTTGCCCGCTGATCACTTTCAAACATCCCCCTGAACAGGCCCTGAAAGTTTCAGCTTAATGCCTTAAGCTGTCCCTAAGATAGTGCTGATACGCCCTTTTGGCAACAAGCATGCACACAATTTGTATTTGATTTAATTCAATATCCCCCTCAACTTATTCTGAAAGTAGTGACGCTTATACTTGGTTGTAGTCGCAAGTAGTTGTAGTCACAAATCGCATAATTTACATTCCTCGCCCCGGGCTTTGAGGGGCATGGCGTCCCCGGGGGCATAATTGTTAAATCTTTTGAACAAAATGGCTTCAAATTTTCTATGGATGTTGAGGGGGCATAAAAAAGGGTAAGGGGGACTGGCTGTTTTTTTATCACTCTTCAGCATCACTCTCAACATGCCCTGAAAATTTCAACTAAATACCCTCAGCCATTCCTTAGATATTGGTGATATACCCTTCTGAAAACAATGCTGTATATAGTGTAGGGAGAGGGGGAGGGGTACAAAAAAAAACAGCTTTTAAAAATGCATAAAAAATTTGTTTATATGCATTTTGCGAGTCTGACAAACAGTTTGGGGGGAGGGAGGGTAAAACCTCCTAACTCCCCCCGGATACGGCGTTGATATAGTGTTTGATATTGTTCTCAACCATCCTCAACATCTTAAAGTTTCACCTTAATCTCCTAAGCCAGCCCTTGATCAAACATGCACCCTTTTTCCAATAAAAACCTTGTATATATAAATAATGGGCCACTTGTATAACTTATATCCCTTGCCCCTGGGGCTGTAGGGGTTATATCATCCCCGGAGGCATAGTTATTGTAATTTTGATCAAAATGGCTATTTCACAATTTTGATCGGATGTCTTCTTTGGGGGGGGGGGGCGGCTAAAAAAAGGCCAGAGACGGGGGGGGCTGATTGTCCTCCCACCAATTTCCAACATGACCTGAAAGTTTCATCTTATTACCCTCAGCCGTCCTTTAGATGTTGCAGATACGCCCTTTTTGATAAACTGGTTGCACATAGTGTCCTTTGATTTAGTTCAATATACCCCTCAACATTCCCCGTAGTTTAACCTTAATACCCTTAGTCTTTTCGGACAAACTCAGAATCAAACATTCCCCGTTTTTTCAATGATTAATCCTGCATGTAAACAATGGGCAAATTGCATGACTTACATTCCTTGGCCTGGGAGATTTGGGTGTTAAGTCAACTTCGGACGCATAGTTATTTGACCTTTGGACTATTGCGAACAAAGTGACCATCCAAATTTTGATCAAATGTTTTTGAAGGTAAAAAGAGCGTGGGAAGGTGGTTGACCTCCAATAACTTTGACTTTTAAAATGACACTAAAACTTTCAATTTTTAAATGAATAAGCACTTTCCGAAGTTTATGCGACCAACCCTTCCATGTAAAGGGGCTCTGCGGAAAAAAGTAAAGAAATCATAGGCAGCGCGCATGTGTTTTTTTTTTTTTTTCTTCATCAGTGAGGCACTTCGTATCAAAGGAGTTGTCGTAGAAACTTTGCAAAGGGCTCATTCGATTGGAAATAGGAGGTGCTAGTGCTTTTTTTAATAGTAGAAAGTGATTGGACGGCAACTAGTCCCCCCGCGCCCATCATTCCCCCAAAGACAACCAATAAAAATTTTGAGTTAGCCATTTTGTTCAGCGTAGTTTATTTCAAAGTAGAAAATATGTCTTTGAGGAGGAACCTCCCCCACAACCTTCAGGGCAATGATTCTATGTTGTGCCCTGAGGGCACATCAGGTCAATGCTGGGACAATGTGCTATATATTATTTTTTTTTTCCTTTAGAGCCGGGCACTTAATATGGAAGGGGTCGTCGTAGAAACTTCAAAGGGGCTCATTCGATTGGAAATTGAGAGTTCTAGTGCCCTTTTTAATAGTCGAAAGCGATGGGAGGGCAACTAGCCCCCCCCCCACGCCGATCATTCCCCCAAACACATCCAATCAAAATTTTGAGATAGCCATTTTGTTCAGCGTAATTGATTTACAGATAGAAAATATATTTTTGAGAAGGACACTCCCCACAATCCACAGGGCAAGGGTTTTAAGTTATGCCCTGGGGGCATATAAGGTTTTTATAAAAGATGTTGTCGCAGAAACTTTAAAAAAGGCTTATTCGGTTGGAAATTCAAAGGGCTAGTGCCCTTTTTAATAGTCAAAACTGATTGAAGGGCAACTAGCCCCCACCCCCACGCCCATCATTTCCCCAAACACATCCAATTGAAATTTTGAGATAGCCATTTTGTTCAGCGTAGTTGATTTCCAGATAGAAAATATGTTTTTGAGGAGGATACTCCCCCACAACTCTCGGGGAAAGGGTTTTAAGTTATGCCCTGAGGGCCTATAAGAACGATGTTGGCAAAATGTACTATTTTTTTTTCTTTAGAGGTGGGCACTTCACATGGAAGGGGTTGTCGTAGAAACTTCAAAAGGGGCTCATTCGTCTGGAAATTGGGAGTTCTACTGCCCTCTTTAATGTTCGAAAGTGATTGGAGGACAATTCGCCCCCCCCCCCCCCACGCCCATCATTCCCCCAAACACATCCATTCAAAATTTTGAGACAGCCATTTTGTTCAGCGTAGTTTATTTCCAGATAGAAATTATGTTTTTGAGGAGAAAACTCTCCCACTACTCTCAGGGCAAGGGTTTTAAGCTATGCCCTGGGGGCATATAAGGTTTTTATAGAAGGTGTTGTCGTAGAAATTTCAAAACCGGCTCATTCTATAGGAAATTCGAAGGGCTAGTACCCTTTTTAATAGTCAAAAGTGATTAGAGGGCCACTAGCCCCCCCCCACGCCCATCAGTCCCCCAAACGCATTAAATCAAAGTTTTAAGATAGTCATTTTGTTCAGCGTAGTTGATTTCCAGATAGAAAATATGTTTTTGAGGAGGACACTCCCCCACAACCCTCAGGGCAAGGGTTTTAAGTTATACCCTGGGGGCATATAAGGTTATAATAGAAGGTGTTGTCGTAGAAACTTCAAAAAAGGCTCATTCGATTGGAAATTCAAAGGGCTAGTGCCCTTTTTAATAGTCGAAATTGATTGGAGGGCAACTAGCCCTCCCCCCACACCCATCATTTCTCCAAACACATCCAATCAAAATTTTGAGATAGTCATTTTGTTCAGCGTAGTTGATTTCCAGATAGAAAATGTTTTTGAGGAGAACACTCCCCCACAGCTCTCAAGGCAAGGATTATAAGTTATGCCCTGGGAGCATATAAGGTTTTTATTGAAATCTTTGTCGTAGAAACTTGAAAAAGGGTTAATTCAATTGGGAATTAAAAAGGATAGTGCTCTTTATAATAGTCGAAAGTAATTGAAGGGCAAAAAACCCCCCTCTCACATCGACCTTCCCCTTAAGCATCCCCATGCACCATTTTTTGATATCCCTTATGTTTACGGCACTTGAAAGCCCCGGAAATTAGTTTTTTCATGATAAAAACCCCTCCCCCAGAGCACTCAGGGCAAGGCTTGTAAGTTATGCCTTGGGGCATATAAAGTTTTTATTGAAAGCGTTGTCGTAGAAACTTCAAAAGAGCTCATTCAATTGGAAATTGAAAGGGCTCGTGCCTTTTTTAATATTTGAAAGTGATTGGATAGCGACTAACGCCCCTCTCACGCCCACCATTTTCGAAAACACATCCAATAAAAATGTTTACATATCCATTTTATTCAACATAGTTGAGCCTTCTGTAAATTATGTCTCTTAGGATGATAGCTTTTTCAGAGTCCTCGCTCCAAGGGTTATAAGTAATGCCCTGTTTGAATATAAGGTTTACGTAAAAATTTGTTGTATAAATCATAGGCAGCACTATCGCGCTGCCTAAGTAAAGAAGGGGGACACTCGAGAACAAGACAAGAAATGGGGACTAATTAAAGAGGAGGACACTCCCCAACAACCCTCAGGGCAAGGGTTTTAAGTTATGCCCTGGGGGCATATAAGAACAATGTTGGTAAAATGTATTATTTATTAATTGTTTTCTTTGGAGCAGGGCACTTCGTATCGAAGAAGTTGTCTTAGAAACTTCGAAAAGCGCTTATTCCGTTGGAAAGTGGAGCGGATTGTGCCCTTTTTAATAGTCGAAAGTGATTGAAAGGCGACTAACACCCCTCTCACGCCCACCATTTCCCCGAACACGTTCAATCAAAATTTTGAGATTGTCATGTTGTTTAACGTAGTTGAAAGTTGTGGAAATTCGGTTTTAGAGGATGACAACCACTCTAACAGACCTTGGGGTAAAGGTTGTAGTTTATGTCCTGGGGGCATATAAGGTGTTTATAGAAAGCGTTGTCGTTTCCAAAAGGGCTCATTTGATTGGAAATCAAAAGGCCTAGTGCCCTTTTTAATAGTCGAAAGTGATTGGAAGGCTTGACATTTTTATAGTAAAGATAGAAGTGGGTATAATGTATTATTTTTTGTTGTTGTTGTTGTTTAGACCAGGGACCTTCGTATCGAAGGAGTTGTCGTGGGAACTTCGAAAAGGGCTCATTCGATTGAAAATAGAAAAGGCTGATGTTCTTTTTATAGTCGAAAGTGATTTGAGGGCAACTAATCTACCTCCCATTCTCACCCTCCCATGCCAACCCTCCCATTTCTGCTCTTAAAATTTAACCGAATCAAAATAGCGTAAGTGTATCCAAGCTATTAAAGAAAGTAAACAGATTTTTTTTGCGAATGGTATCAAGTTTTCCATTTCAGGTCAACTAGAGGAGGTATGAAACTAAATTAAACAGTACTATTTTTGTCCAGTTTTTTAAAAGGGTGTATGTTGTTAAAATCTGCTGAAAAATTTTCTCCAGCATACAAATAGCAGGCGAAACTATAAAGTTTTAAAAAACGAAAAGATTTAAAGTATTATTTTCTATTTCCCTGAAAAGACTATGTCAATATAAGACGAACAGAAATTAATTAAAAAACATTTTTCCACAAAATAAGTTTTTCAAAGCAAAGTAAAGAATTCCATTAAACAAAAAATGAGCAAAAGTAAAATCAAATAATCTACCAAGTGTGAAACTACCACAAATCAGCATCGATAAATAAATGAAACCCAAAACGAACAGAAATTTCAATAATTAACCGAGTCAAACTCAACAACGAGCAGAAATTATCATAAGTTGGGTGCAAAACCTCTATGCCCTCCCAAGGCCAGAACATAAATTGCACATTACTGAAAAAATAAAAAAGAATGTGCATTGTTATTTTAATATACATATAATGATATTTTGTAATCAAAATGTTAATATTATTTGATTTATTAAAGTTATAAAATTAAAAACATTAATATTTTTTTCAGTAAAGTGCAAATTTTGTTCTGGCCTTGGGAAGGCATAGGGGTTTTGAGCCCTATTCATGTTAATTTCTGATCGTTTTGAGTTTGACTCGGTTATTTATTGTAATTTCTGTTCGTTTTGGGTTTCATTTATTTATCGATGCTGATTCGTGGTAGTTTCACTCTTGGTAGATTATTTGATTTTAGTTTTGCTCATTTTTTGTTTAATGGAGTTCTTTACTTTTCTTTGAAAAATTTATTTTGTGGAAAAAGTTGTTTTAATTAATAAGAATACAAATCAGGAGGCTTTGACTGTTAGTACTTTGATACATATAAACCATCTCGGGCACTAGTCTTTGGACGCTGTGACTAGGCAGTGGTGCTAATAGGGGCTATTTCGTTCATATTGATCTTTGCACTAACTCCTTCAACCTAACATAATGATTTTTGTTACTGACAAATGTGAGGCACTGAAAGTAACCTTCGGTGGTGTCGTTGAAGGGGGAGAGGCAGGGGGGAAGTTGCCCCCCCCCCAATAATTTGGAGAAAAAATTGCTTGGTAACTTAAAATTTGTTGCTCGTTTTAAGTTTCAACCTTGTTCTTTACTTTGAGATAATTTTTTTGAATTAATTCATTCTTGTTTTTAATGTAAAAAACGCAAAAAAATAGGGGTTATCTTCCTAAGGTGTTCTACATTAATGTTTATACAAATATACTATACTTCCTGTTTCGCTACGTTTGCTAAGGTCAAATTGGTTTCCCTAATAGGTAAAAGTCTTTTAATTCCTAAAATCTATCAGTTCAATATAAAATTTTCTTGTTTTAAAACTTTCAAAAATAGATATGAATACACCCTCTACATCTGCAATAAGGACAGGAATGGAATTAATGAAAAACAAGAAATCATTGAAAACAAGAATTTTTTTTCATTTATTGATTTATTTGAAAACTCGTCGTACAAAAGCAAGAAGATGGAGCAGTAAAAGAAAACAAAATAATAAAACAGTAAAGACAACAATTAAACACTTCGCAAAATACAAGACAAGCAAATATTCGAAAGAAACCAGAATAAGAAAAAAGACTTATAAGCAAACGAGTATAATTTACATAATATATATGCAAAAAAAAAATCTTCAAAAACGGCGATATATTATATATGCTAAAGAACAATAACGTTTAAACAATCTTACAAGAATTAAATTATTGTTATTATTAAAAATATAGAAAAACCCGTCACAATCAAACACAACAAAACGGAGCATAGGAAAAAGAAAAAACACAACACATCACTGCTTAAGAATGTGGGACCAATCATTTAAATTCCCATATTTTTTTCTATTATGTTTTGCTATTCGTCGGGAGACGGCAACCTCTGGGTCAGCAACCTTGAATTTCGCAATAACGAGTGACACAGATCCTGTGCTTTCAGTACATAGTTATTAAAGAGGTCGGAAGAGATGACAGCTCCTTGACGGGCCCCTTTCTTGACTGGGATAAGTTGTCTACGTGGAATCGGAAGCAAGCTTTTATCTGGGGGTAGTTTCAGGCAGATGTGTAGTCTTAAATAGAAATCCCGAAGAGAACGTATAATGGCCAGATTCAATCCACGTTTACCATCTTTCAGAAGTATCGCTGCATGGATAAGAGAGTCGAATGCACGTCTGACATCATATCCTCCCAAAACAAGGCTTACTCCAGACGATTCCGCATCAATCAGGGCATTTGCAACAGCGGTTAAAGCGTCGGCACACTCTGTACCTTGCTTAAATCCAAAATGATGTGAAGGAGTAGAGCAAACTTTTTCACGTTTCCTAATAAATACTAGCTCAAAGAGCTTGCGAAGGGATGTAGCTATAATAATGCGGCGGAATGATGTATAGTGGACTTCAGATTTTCCTTTTTTAGAGATAGGAGTCAGATCTCCGATGCAAAACGAAGAATCAACGATAGCATGAGTGAAAATCATCTGCACAAGCAGAGACAGATGAGACGTAAGAAGTTTTCCCCCGTATTTTGGATGAATCGCAGTAACTTGGTCAATATCAGATGAGCGTTTCCTTTTTAATTTTTGGAGGGCATCTTCGACAGAACGGGTGCTGACCACAAAATCTTCATCGGGTTGAGCATCAGTGCTTTTCATAATAATATTTGTACTGTAGCTAGATAGGTCAAATCATTTGTAGCTCAGTCATAGAAGTTAGTAGAGGGGGGGGGTCAACTCAAGCTATCATTTATTTATTTTTATAATTTTTTACTTCCAATATATAGATCAAAACTCTAATATAGCTCCAAATTCTCTTATTTGTAATTAAAACGCCTAGTGAGCGCTGATTCCTAACGTCCTATTCCTTGCGCTTTGGATTCATATACTAACCCGTAAATGTAGAACTGCATCTATGTACAATACCCTGTTAACTTCTTGCTATTTTTGCTTTTCTAAATATTTCTTTTAACCAGCTAAAAAAAAGGATTCTGCTGAGGATTATTACTACTATTAATCGTATTTCACGTAACACCAGCGCTACTTGTGTGACATTTATCTCTGCATCAGCACGATGTGCAAAATGTCTGCTGCAAGTAGGATAAAGTGAATCCAAACAATATTTGTACGTTTTTCTCGATTGGGGGTGTTTACCCCCCCCCCCCCCGGTGATTACCCCCCGGAAAATACCACCCGTGGAAAATAAGGCTTTAAAATAAACCGAAAATAAACCGAACAAATCGGTTTCTTCGTTAGATTCTTTCATCTTGGCATGAGACAAGACAAAGACAAGTGACAGAATAGATGGGAAATACATAATTTGGGCTATATATTTGTACATAAGGGGGGAGGGGGTGGTAAAGTATTTGGACAGTTTGAACAAAAGTTTATGTTATTTGTGCCTTTTATTTGTTATTTTACTATGTTCATGGCCGTATATTTGGCTTTAAAATACACTTCTCTATCTATATATCGAATATGCAGAATGATTGTACCAAACACATTTTGTATACAGACCCGCTATACTTTACCCCCCCCCCCCCTTATATGCAAATCTGTAGCCCAAATTTATTTCTAAAGTAAAGAAAAAACTGGTGTGTTCTCGAGTTTTACACAGCGTAAACTTGAGTGAGTGGCGCATAATACACAAGTACCAAAATTCGTTCCCCCTACGGAAACAATCTTTCCCTATCTTTCCCTAGCAGGTTCTCTTGATTGGAAGTCAAGTATTAAATAATATTCAGCTCCCCCTTTCTGGTAATTGTTTTCATCCCATACCCTGATTTGCAGAAAATGACTGCTGTGTTATTTTTATAGTTTTTTTTTTTCCAAAATACAAGAGGGAAGGTAATTTTCAAACTCCAGGTGTCAATAACTCCCATCCGATTGATATCTCTAGTAGGTTTTAATTAATATAAGGTTCCTACTATAATGCTGCCAATAATTGTTCAGATTTTCTGGATATTCTTAATACAAAAAATGCTAAACGAGTAAGTTAATAACTCAGACATTTTTTTTTCAAATACTTTAAATTAAAAATACTGTCGCTATTTCAAATGTAAGGAAATTTCCAGGGGAATTTTCCATAGATGAGAATTTCCTCGTGGGCGGGGAAAATTTGTCCGCTGAATTTTTAAGTGGACAGCATCTTTTTCTTGTTATTTTTTTATTTAAAAAAAGGAAGACAACCCAGAGCGCACTTTTTGGGTGCCATTTGTCACTTTATGATTGCCTTATAAAGTGAAATTTATAAAGAGCAATTAAATGTAAAATTTTGTTTATAAATGGGCGCATAATTAGCTATCTATGATGTTCATGATAATTGTCATGGCCCCTTTCAACAAGGAGACTTGACCTTAGACTAATGGGGAAAATTCGGAATAGAATCATCAGAATTTTCGGACATCATTAAAACACCTTTAGGCTTGTGTTTTTCACAAGTTTTCTAACACCGTATTCCCCACTAGTGGTTTTAGAGAAGAAGGAATGAGGGGGCACTCACCCCAGGCGCAGGCATTTTAGGGCTGCAAATTTGAAATAAATAATCTAAAATTTATAATTAATTTTTAGTATTAAAAATATATCTTTATTGAAATAAACTAGAGGTCGTGGTTGGCTGTAACTTACTTACCTACTGTAATATTTATGTAATAATACTTAATACTTGCTGTAAGTATCAGCAAATTGAAGTGGCCAGAACTGCGACTGCTTTCCCCTGAAGGATAGCCCATGCTCATTGACTATCTGGATATGGACCCCCTCGTGCCCCCCTCCCCATAAAATGCTGGGGCTACGCTCCTGGTAACCTTTACTTTTTTTCTTGATGTAAATATTTCTTCAGTGTTTTTCATTGAAATTCTTCATCTTCATTTCTTCAATGAAAAATGTTTCTTCATTGAAAACACCTTTCAATCTCCGGACCAGGATTTTTTTTCTTAAGAGCTGTTATGTTCGCACTTAACTTGTAGTTAAGCATTAAAAAGCCCAGTTGGAATTAGAGGTGCCAGGAAGTGTCAAAAGTACTTGCTCAACTTTGTCTGTAAAGGCTATAATGAAGTCACGGTATAACAGATCTGTTAACTTCTTTTTAAGTTTTTAAAATGAATAAAAATTTAGTTTTTTTTTCAACAAAAGAGAAAAATGTTGTTTTTTGTTCCGTAGGCCACTGCGAAATTTTTGAACTAATGCTTTTACACCCACAAGAAGAGTTAACCGCTAAATGATGTGTGTTTCATTGAAATATCCCCTTAAATTACTCAAATTCCAAAGAAAAATAATCTTTTGGCAGTAATCTTTCCCGTGGAGCATGAAAGCAGCTGTGGACTGTGGTATGAACAGTGACGTGTGTTTACTCAGGGGTACAATAGTGGACGTCCACCAACTTTCACCAAGTTTCCACCGTCGTTGAAATATAATTTAGAAGTTACTTTACATTGCTAGAGGAGTTGCGAAAAGTCGACTAAACTAGTGAAAGGGCTCCAAGTTAAGCGCCCAGAGTAGCTGAGTTTTGCTTTTGATGTGGGAAGGTAAATCGCATGGAATCTACTGTAGTTTCACTACAATTATCCATAGTTAAAAGTTTGATCAGTTGTGAATAAAAAAGAAGAAGTTGGCAACCCCGTTTTCAAACTCTCTCGAATAGTGCAACTCGAAAATTTCGTTCCGAACCGATATTTCGTTAAAAAGCTATTGCCGAAGAAAACGAACCGTATTATCGTTTAAACATGAAAAATACTTACATATATGGCATAAATTTCTTTAGAAAAAATTTACTACGTCGTTACTCCGTCAAGGGGCTATAACCCTCTGGGGGGGGGGGGTTGTGATCGGGAAGGAAAGGGGTCACATTCGGTCTGAAAAGAATTACTAAATCGTTTAAGGATGAACTCCCTTTTATTCATTAATGCTTTTCAATTTAGTTTATTTACCAATGGAAAAAGGAAATGAATCAACGTGTATCAATCAGTCATTTGAGATAATTATGCTGTGCTGATAAAACAAATCATAGAGTAAATTATTTACTATAAATGTAATTATTATCACTACATACATTTATTTACTATAAATGGAGTCATTAGGTGAGTATTTATTTTCTATGTATTAGTTAGAGGGCTGTAGCTCTAAAAAGCTGAGGAACCACGGTCTACATCTTTCTACCAGCCTTTAAACTGATGAATTTAATAAAAAGCGAATTTTAGTTTTAGGCTCGTAATCAATAGAAAAACCCTCAAGTATATTTCGTTTCTTACGAAAATTTTGAAAATACAAAGTTTGCACGTGAGTTTTTCATATATATTTTTATGGTATATTTTTTAGGTTTCAAGTGAGTTTTGTCGGTCATCACGCAGCACAAGAAGAAGTCTTTCTGGTGACTTTGAAAGAGGGGAAAAGGCAACGCCAACGAATGCTTCTAAAGTACTGACAACTACAGCAGTCGCCAATCCTCAGGTTTGCAAACCCTGCATCGCTGTAATATTATAAATTTGTCCCAGTAACCTTATAGATCAGAAATACTCGTTGGGAAAGTGCGACTGCGGTAGTTGAAAAGGCGGTATATTACAGTATAAATTTTCCAGGAGAGTGGAAATTTTTATTTGTTGTTTTCGAACCTTTTTAAAGAAACCGCTGTTAGTAAAAAGGTTTCTTTATGCGTCCAAGATACAGCAAAAATAATTGTGGTATCAAAACCTTTGTTTTCCAACTTTTTCTACTTCCACTACTAATAAAAACTCACTGCAACACGGAGCCGCATAAGGCTAATACAGCTGTGCACCCTCCTTTTCCATCGAAATCTATTCAAAACTTTACCCCCTCTCACTTCCTGCCACCTGCCACCGTATTTCGAGACTGACCAGATTATTGTTTGACCCCAGATTGATGGCCAAAATCACAATCCAAAGATTATGGGTAACTTTTAAGAGTGGAAACTGGCGCTAGTGTCGACGAAAAAACTATCAGTGCCATTTAGCATTTGGTGACACTTGCTATTTTTGTTAAGTTTTGTAATAATTTTTTTTGTCAGGAACCGAGATGAGACACTTATTGCTACCTACATTTCACCAAATGCAGTAATTAAATTAATTATTCTTATTATTACACTGGGAAAAATGTCAAGTGTCACCAAAAGCTAGATGTGTTGATAGTTTTTTGTTAACACTGGTGCCAGCTCCCACTCTTATAAACTACCCATACTCTTTGGAACAATGCTTGACTATGTATTATCCTTCATCCTGGCCATCTCAGTCTTTATTTCATTATAGCCCCATAAAGTCAGGAAAGAGGGTACAACACATATCCCCCCACCCGAAAAATGTATGCATGCTACCCAATACCCAAAACTTTTGTATGGCTCCTTACTTACAGTTCGTTACCCCGAACTGTTTGATTTGTCATATTAATAAAAAATGCCTAAAAACTCCTAAATGTTAACACTTAGATCGACCACCATGTGCCACTTAGCCAAGACAATATGCTATCCTCTGGACTCTGGGCAATATGCTAAATGACTGGACTCGGTAGCTTGTTACATCCACCTCTCTGAAGTTTCGCCGCCCTTCAAGCTTCTCTACCGCTTTGCACATCGCGCGAAGTGGCTTATGTTGATTTCACTGGTTAGAGCCAATAGGTTATTGTCCTTTGTCAAAGCGTAGTATTCTCATTTTTTTAACATTTAAATGCTCTTTTTCTCTGCTTGAAAGAAAACCAGTATTGTTCTGGGCTGATATACTATTTATATAGGCTGGGAGGGCGTTCTTTAAACCAGTCAAAGCCTACTGTAGAATAATCATAGATGAATTTTAGATACTAAAGGGTATGCGAAATTTAATTTCCACGTGCCAATGATTTTTTTTTTTTTTTTTTTTTTTTTTAATATATTTCATTTACCCAAATACTAAAAATAAGATCCCTCCTGTATGTCAGTCATGTTCTGAGACACAAAATCAGGGCTGTCGCTCCTTGGAATTTTCCCCAAACTCTTGGAGCTTCAATCCCGAGGATCTTGGTAAAAGCGTATAATACCCTCCAAACTATACTACGTATACACAATGTATACCTTGTTATTACTATATATCTTGGGTTTTTTTTAAGTTAACCTTGACATCCCCTTAAATTCCGAATGCCAACTCTGTACTGATTTAGTCAATAGTTTTTAGTCAGGTCTAGAAATTCCTAGAAATATCAATTGGAATCTTCAGTGAAATTTCCTTACGTTGCAAGGAACTTATCCTCCAGTATTATTGTTCGTTTGTTTTAGTATTTTTTTTTAAGTTCCTGTAGTGCAGTGGTAATGAGCTTTTCCTTTAGAAACAAAGGATTTGAGTTTGACGTAAACTGTGGTGCCAATAATTTCAATTTGAGTCTTGGTTTTCAAAATAGTGGCAGTGATTATGGTACTCTCCTTCTATATAGAAGGATTCGGATTCAACCAATACCGTGGTAAACTATTTAACTTTTGTAGGTTTACTTATCGTTGTAATAAGACTCCCCTTAAGAACCATGGGATTTGAGATCAATCCTATCTGTGGTCAGGATGCAGGTATTTTCAAATTACTGGAGCGTGGTGGATATGAAACTTCCAGATTTGAAAAATGGGAGTCCAAACCATATTACTGTAACGATGTACATCTCGATTCAAACCCTGCGATAACACAGTATATTAACGCTTATCGATTAACACTCTGCTTGGCAATACGGAGCCCAGGTTCGTTTCCTGCTACCGCATGGTTGGGTGACAGGCTTGCTACCTGTCCCTATAAAAAAAAGACCCAGCAACTAAAGCGTTGATTCGAGGCCCTATGCGCCAGCAATGGCTCCAGAGGATCTTTATCCTTGCTTGTCTCAGGAGGGTATAGTGGTCTAAGGTGTCATGAGAGTAATCATGGTCCTTGAAATAGGCTCTGGGCTGGAATCCCACTCCTGACATATTTTTACTAGTTACCACAGAATATTTATGTTGAGGCAATCCCTTAGAAACAGAGAATCGAGTTCAAACTGTTCTGGACTAACAGCGTTGATAGACAAACCCGATTGGATGGCATACTGGACTTCAAAACTTATGTCCCTCGGAATAGAGGTTCAAATCCTGATATCGTCAATTTCTTGACTTGAGGCAGAGTCAGTGATGTTACTGTATAAGCTCAGCTGTTGTGTGTCTGGAGAGCCTGGGGTTAAAAAAAACTCCCATCTGACTTTGAGCAGCCATGTGCGGCTGAAAATGCCCGGTTTTGCTGCAAGTACGAGTAGAAGCAAGTTAGACTACTTAAGTAGCAAGTACTCGAACTATTAGACTACTTTCTAGCACCCTTTTATATTTGAATGCATTTCCGGTAATAGCCTATATATTGTTCTACCAACTTCTTTTCTTTTCTTAAGGTTTAAGGATCGAAGTTCCAGTCTGAATAAGAATAGGAAAGTGCAAATTCAAGGAGACTTGGTTGGAAAAAGAAGCTGCGATGGGATACCAAATGAAAGAGTGGTGTAGAGCCATTCCAGGAGATCTTTTATCTTTCTACTGTTCTGTCTGCAATACATCGCTTGTCTGGCATAAGGGCTCCTACGCTTTACTGCAGCACGCCAGAACTGCTGAACATAAGAAGAATGTTACCATAAAACTAACGCCGAATCAGCTTTGTCTCTTGGCAGCATCTTCCATGGAGAGTGGGGAACTGACAAAACTGCACCTAGATGCTTATGTAGTGCGGGATGAAACAGTTGCAGAAATTACAGTGGCTCTGACGATGATTGAGTCTGGCTGTTCTGAAAAACATAAGCTCTTGGACCCCATTTCTGGAACATCGCCCTTAATGAAGTTGGCAACATTTATTATGTTGTCGAGTTTGACGAAACTACAAACTCAGAAAGTAAGAAAGAGCTTCAAATTAGGATGCGATTCTCGTCCAAAAAGATGATGTCGTCAAAAAGATGAAAACACGAAATTGGAAAACTGCGTTTATTGGACAGGCCACAGCTGAAGACTTCAAGTCAGAAAAAGTTAGAACGATCGATGAGAGTGGTTTATCTATCTCTAAACTACTGGCGTTGAGTTGTGATGATCCGAACGTGAACATAAAACTTTTCAGACTGATTGACAGTGAAAAACGTGAATTGACAGGTAGCGAAAGTCTGCTCTATATTGGTACCTGCAAGTTCCGTTTGGTACAACGCTTTTCGGAAGGGTTTGCAGGAAATCGGTCAGAATTGTTCCGATCTGATCATCAAAGTGGCTGGCCGGCTAGAAAGAAGACTGCAGGAAGATTCCAAAGGAAACTGGCGTTCATAAGTCTCTCATTTTGAAACATGTACCCGCCAGATGGTAAACAGTAGGACCTGCCGCTGCGAGGCTAAGGGAATAGATGTCAGCTCTGTTTGAGTACTTTGTTTTCTATATTTCAAGGAAAAATCGTAGTCTTATGAAATCAAATACGTAAAAAAAGATCATTCGGCTGACCAAACAATTGACTGTGAAAGCAGAGTGTCAGTTTGTTGTTGATAGTTCGAACCTCTTCACACGTTTCACTGAAAAGGTTTGACGTGAAGAGCCCCTAGTGTGTGAACTTTATACGGAGCTGAATCTCCCGGGCTTGACATTGGCTGGACGATTTTTAAAACCCGAAGCGACCGAAGAACTTAGGGATGAGCTAACGCGTCAACCCTTCAAAGATGAAAAGAGCTTTGTGCCACTGCTACAGACAGTTGTGAATGACAAGATTGTCGACTCTCTCGAGTCAGTAGACGAGCTGCCAAAACGCTCGTTCATGCAGCGTGTTCAGAAGCATTATTCTGCGGCCGCAAGATATATCCTTAAGCAAATACTCGGCTGGGCAAATGTTGTTATCACCGAAGACTTGATAAAACTGGCTAAATCCGCTAGAAAGAGCTATGATTTGTACTTACAGCAGGAAAAGGCTTTGAAAGAAAAACCTGACAAAGATCGGCTGAATTTTGAGGCAAAAGAACGGCTGAGAGAACAGCAGCTCGCTGAAAGCTCTTTGAAAAGACAATTAATAGAGACTGTCGGAAAATCTCTCAAAGAAAAAAAAAGAAGTGTTTGGTTCCAAGGAACAGGCCGCAGATGAGTTGCTGAAGGAAGCTTATAACGGGCAAAAAAAAGGGGCATTGAAAAGAAGGACATGGTCGAGATACAGCTAGTTCAGGCCATGATAGATGGGACTCTGTCGATGCGTGTTGAACAAAAAAGTTAGCCACTACTATTGAAACCCCCAGCAGCAGTTAGAGTCAAAGAAAAAGTTGCTGATCACATCTCTGTTCTAGCAGAAGGCAGTGCAAAACATGGAAACACATAGGTTGTATGTTCTAGTTACCATACCCTTATCTCTTTCATCATATTTTTGTATCTGATTTTTTTGTATTTGAAAGTAAAGTGTTCAGAAAAAAAATAAAAAAAGCTCCTCCCATGACATGATGATTCTTAGATGGTCTGTTTCTTAATTACTACTTGACCTCTTATCATGGAGGGATGTCTGCAAATGATCATTTTCATTTTTTCTTTGGTCAAGTGCCATTTGCTGTTGTGTTACTGCTTTTTCTTTCAAAAGCTTTCTGAAAACTGAGTTTTGCGGTCCATTTTGCGTCTAGAATGGTCCCTAGAGAGGTACATTTTCGACTAAAAAGAGGTCCTTAAATCCCTATTTTTTACCATTTGAACCTGTGGGAGCCCTGTAATTACCACCTTGTTTACCGGTGAGACCATAAATGACCGTGGAATTTTTAAAATAAAACTTGCTGTAGTTTCGTGTCTTATTTATAGATGATAACTAATTTTGAATACGCTACTTAGCCCCAAGCGTTATCTCCATTATTGATCATTGGGTTGATCGTGTGGAGCTCACAAGAAGATATTTACTCATTATTATTTTTTTTTCCCGTTGCTTTGGAGGTCAGGGAAAGTGTAAAGTAAATCGTAGTAATTGTATCTAAAGGTTGTAACTTACAAAGTTATAGTTTTACAAAGGCAAAGTGACTAGAGTTACAGACTTCTTACAGACGGGAAAAATCTAGATAGGCTAAATGTGCAGACAATATCTCTAGTGTGTGGTCTTTTCTACAAATCTTTTCGGGTACATTATTTGAGTAAATATTATGTTTCATTTTAAGAATTTATGTACCTAAATCTGCGTCATTATGTTTTTTAGGTTGCCTTATATAAGCTTCCTGCATTTGTCAAAGGATTTTTGGTTCGTCGATATTTAAAAACTCAACATGTGAAAAATTTAATTCAGACAATTAAGGAAACTTCTAGCTGTTTGGTGAGGCTTCATCAAGAAACTCCAATGAAGACTGGGAAACCAAGCCAGCAAGATATTGATCTTCATAAGAGACTTCTTCAACAGGTGAGCTAATTTTTGTTACATCTTGATTTAATTTCACGATCCAGCAACAGTGGTTTTAATCAAATCACACATCGTCCCCATGTAGTCTTAGGTCTCCATATTGTCCTAGTTTTCCATGGTTGGTGGCTCTCCCTCTCACTCCTTTGATTGGTTTTGGAATTGGAAGTAATCGCTGGGCAACCTGTGGTTGTGTGCCCCCGTAAAGCTCTTTAGCAGAGTCTGTTTAGGATCAACATTAAGCACCATCATGTTCAACTCTGCTATCTACTCTGCAACAATCATTCTATCTGCAAAATACATTCTAGGGACATTTTTCGCAATGGCTTGGATCTCAGTTTCAGTTTGCGTAGATAACTTGCTGCCTCTGCGCAGCAAGCCTATTGATCTAATAGATAATCTTCGTTTCTTAGTGACCCTGTACGTATGAGTGGGACTCATGGTCTATATTGATAAAACTGATGATATGGTTTTTAGTAAAACTGGTTCAGTCAATTCTACCCTACTAGACGGTATCAGAATCCAGCAGTTTTAGTCTCTAAAATACCATGGAATCACATGCTGCCAGACACTTAGGGCAACCAGATGCGTGTTGGCGGCTGTAGTCTGTAAATCCCTCCGTTCAGCTGTTACACAGTCAGGTAAATCTGTTTAACGTAAGCAGTCATACAGTTGTTTTATTCTGTCAAAAGTTTTCAATGCTGCTGTCTTCCGTGCAATTTGGTATATCTTGCCCTTTTGGAAATAGTGACCCTCCCTGAGCGGCAAAAAATACAATAAAACGTAGTTTTATATACATCAAACTTCTTGTATCGATCCTTTTGGTTTGGCGCATAAGATCTACTTTTGCCTATGTATATATGTATATATATATATATATATATATATATATATATATATATATATATATATATATATATATATATATATATATATAAAGCTTCTTGTATTGATCCTTATGATTTGGTGCCCAAGATCTACTTTTGTCTAGCCCATACTGCCAGCCTAACAGGCACTGGCAAGTAAATCTATCTTATCCCTGGCAAGATGAGGCGAACACTGGTTTAAGTCGAACAAGACTCAAAAAGCCTCTTAGCGGTGCCCGAGACGTTAGTCAAATTCTTTTGGTTGATCTCTATTGCTACCGACATGTTTTTCGTTAAGGGTGTTTTTTTAAGTGATTTGCAAATCTAACCTGGATATTTGAGGGGCTATACAATAAGCCCTTCCTCAACAACTCAGTAATTTTAAAATATCTGTGTTCGCGAGGCTTGCATATACCGGGGTCAATTTCAGGACACTAAGCTCGTTTATTTATAACTCATTTATCAAGCCCTTATATTTTAAGTTTCTCTAGCGTAAGCAAGCCTAGCCTAGATGCCTAGCTTATTTGAGCCATACCGAGGCAAAACGCTTAACTCATCTATGTTTAAGTCTAGAATTGGGGCTGTTGAGAAGGAAACATGTTAAGAAAACAATTCTAACTTCATATTATGCAGAATAATTGTAATTGACACATTTCGTCTGCAGCTGCATTTTACTTCCCTCTCAACAACCCCAAATCTAGACGTATATCCTTATCAAAAATACTCCTTTAGAGTTTTTAGTCGGATCAAGACGCCCTTTTTACCTCGTGGTGGGTAAATTTACTTGCCTTTAATTATACAACTATTTCTTACCAGTATTAGCTCTGAAATGGTAATGCTGTTATTCTGTCGGAAGGATATTAAGAGTCCCAATGTCATATTTTTTTTTGATCTTAGACTGGGCTTTGGGAAGCCTAATTTTCTCCTGCTGTACCATCAACTGAGTTGAGTGAAAGAGGCTGAAATTACTTTTCAGTGCAGAGTTTATGGTAGCTATCTAGGATTTATATCAAATATGCAAAGTATTTGCTTGAGTTACCGCTGTAGTCCAAAACTGGTACTTGGTCAATAGATTTGGACTGATAGATTTAATTTGGTATTTCCTACTTGAGTTTTGTATTTGCAGAAAAATTTATCGGTCACATGTTATTCTTCGGTAACTCTAGGGGTAGATTTGAAATTTGAATAATTATATATTATATGTAATTATATATGTGAATAATTAAATTTTGATAAATTTAAATTATTATTTTCAAATCGATGTTGAGTTAGCCCATTTCGTAATATACATTCCTGTTGAACAGTATTGTTTGCCTTTTTCTTACTTGATCAAAGTCCCGCCCATTTACAGCTCTGGCAGTTAATACTTATATATCATATCATTCGCAATCATTCATCGTTTACCTAATACGTTTTATAAATAAATAACAAACTCAATTTCTAAAAAAAAAAAAAATCTGCAATAGCTTTATTATAAATAGAATATCACTTCTAGCAGTTGAAGATTTCTTGAGAACAAATTTTAAACAAGTGTACTTTTTATAGTTACTGTTAGTAAATGGTGTTGTGTAAAATACTGGCTGCTGGTAAAATATTATCATGAGATATAGTTCAGAAAACTGTGGTGAATGCTGTGTTTTATCCCTTTCAGTTCCGTTGTAAAGACAGAGTATGTGCTATCGTCCGCAGCATTATCTGTTGCCCATTTTCCATCCAGACTTACTCTGTGTCCTGTGTTGCCATGACTATTTTTGATGCGTATTTATGTAGTAATATAAATATGCATGCTTAAGGTCAGTAAGTCAGAGCAAATCTGCAGTTTCGTGTGTTCTGTACGCAGTTTATATAATTATCCAGTATGATCTTTTCCTATTTCACCCATTATAAAAACCCAGACCGAGGTGCGAGTGCTCCAGAGAACGTTTTTGCAGATATAAACATAAGCGGCATTAGATATTTTCACGGGTAGCTAAAGGATAATCACCTACGGAACAAGTACTGACAAAACCACCTGGCCGGCTCAACCAATAAGTGGACAATAAGTGCAGAAATAAGTGGGAGGAGCTTTTTGTTCGCACCGAGAATGAAGAGTCAGAAATCATCTGCGGTAAACTTACTGGTATATTATATAAACTGTGGTTCTGTACTTGCTCATTTGAGGTAAAAACTTCATATTTGTACATGTTGCAACTGTATTTTTGAGTCACGCCTTGTTTGAAGTTATACTATTCATGAAGCATATCAGCTTCAAAATGGGTACAAAGATCGGCTATTTTTCTGCATAAAATGCCTTGTTATGTCAGTGTCAGTGTTGTTATGTCAGCTTCATTTAGCTACTCTTGTTTTCTGCGTGTGTGTTTTTTATTTTCAAATAATGAGCATGCTGACTCATTATTTTGGGTTTTTCACCGTCTATATGGAAGAAGTTTTAAAAGCCTCCTGACATTGGCTAGGCTGTTTGTATTTATTTTTCTCTGTTTGTCGTTTGTTTTTCTTCTCTTTTTTGCCTGTTATACATCATTGAATTCAATATTAACATATTACGATATTTTCAGCTAACTTCTGCCTTCCATGCATTTCATGATGCTTTTTTCAAAACGACTATTGCAGAACGCATGCGTATTATTGCTGTTGATCGGCAACGACCTCCCAAGGCCGATAAATCTGCTACTTTAGTAACAGGGCGGAAAGTTCAATCAAAAATTCAGAGAAAAGTTGCGCAGAAACGGAGTGAGAGTGGGAAAATTTCAGGACAGAACACAAGGTATGTACCATCGTTACCATAGAGGATGGTAGGACTGTAGTACCTTTCCTTATCTGAGGCCCGGAAAACTATATTTGAAGGGAAAATGTTATGATATTACTAATAAATACGGCGTTCTTCTGCCGAAGGGGCCTTTTTCTGAATGTAGGCTTCCTTTCTCCCCTGGAGGAGTTTGGCTAATTTTTAGTCGTTTTTATATTGACAAAAAAAAGTATTAAAATTGAAAATTTGCTACTTTAAATTTGATTTTCTGTAACTTTTAAAGCTTGGTTTTGTCATATCTACTAAAATTTGGTGATAAAAGTAGGCTCAAGGCTATAGAATTTCCACTACACAATAAAATTTTGGATTTTTCCCCTACTCCTCCTAAAATAAAATTTTGAGTTTTTTTGTCACATTTTGTTGTCGGACAAGAGATTTGCGCATGCCTACAAACAGTGTAATCTGAATTAAAATTAGCCAATTTGTTAATGAATTAAGATTAATTGACGAAAGCCATAATTCTATTTTGTTTCTCCCTAAATCATATATTTTTTCATTGTGCGTTTTTTATTGTCTTATGTCTGGTGAAGTAAACCTGCCACGAGAATCAACGCATCCAAATAATAATTTGTTAACCCTAAGAAAATTTAGCATCGGGAATTCTTGTCACAATAGAAGTTCTTTCCGTTTTCAGTTATTTTTCTATGGTCGTTATAAAAACAAAGTAGTACGTGAAGACAATGAAGTACGTGCAATTAACTTCAACGCTGTATGTTTTCTGAAGTTTATCTTTCTATGGAAAAACTGATTATTTTCCTAAGCTTTTTTCTTTTTTGAGGTTTTCTTTTTTGAAACAATGTACACTACTTTTTTACTATAGTTTTAAGTTTTTTTCAGTTAACTTAATTTAATTAAATTATCCAGATTAACTATTATCTATATTAATTATTCATTAATAATAAATAACCTATTAACTTAGAAGTATCATGATAATCTGTTTATTTTTTATATAATTATCTATTATTATATTTATCTGTTATATACAATCTAATATTAATATTAATTATCTGTTTAATCAAACTAGAGAACTTAACCTTATTTCGGTGGTACCTGTTGCATACCAAAGGATCGAGGCAAAAATTCATCCAAAATACCGGTTGGGGAAGGGCCTCTACAAAATTAAGCGCATAGGTTGAGGGAATGGGAACCTTCAAGTGAAAAACCTGACCTCAGCTATTTTTGACTAAAGGAGGTTAAAATTTGATCATGGAGGAACACCCCTTTTACTTTTTCAGAACCGAAAGTTTTTTTTTCGAATTCCGAAACAGTTTAGAGCATAAGAAAGACTAATTTAAGAATGACAAAGAGTGTCATGTCACATGACACATGTCATGTCAATGTCAAAGACTTGTCACATGTATGGCAAATTAGTAACCTTAAAATAAAGGTAGATAATTTACTGCTTTGAAAAGACAGTAAACCAACTTAGTTCAAATATGCCAAAGAAATGTAAAAATAACGATTTTGTAAAAGTGACGTCTTTTTTGTAAAAGTGGCATCTATTTTGTAAAAGTGGGGTCTAAATGTGGCGTCTGTTTCATAAGTAAGTAAAATATTGTTTTAAACTTTGTTCTGTGTCTTAGGCACATGAGTAGGAATGTTAACTAAAATTTTTTGATTTTTTTTACGTGGTACTTCTTTAAACATCAAATAAGTAAAGAAAGTAATTTTTTCCCAGGGGACTGGTTCTCCAACAAAAAAAAAAACAACAAAACAACAAGCTTAGGAACAGAATACCTTCTACATTGAGATAAACACATATAAATCACTGTAATGATAATTCAGTATTAGCATAATTATGATCTAGAGTTCTTTAAAAGAGGAATTATTAAGCCAATACTCAAAACTAATGAGCCCTGCAATATCAGTGTCAGCTTATATATACATAGTTAAGAGCCGCAGGGAAGAGGAGGGGTCAGGGGATTTATAGCTTCGTTCAGCTGTTGGACCGTTGCCTTGTGGGTTAGTTGCTTTTGCTTTGATTGAAAATTGTTCTAATCTGAAAGGGTATGTGTTTCTAGAATAAAATCTTTGATGACTCAAAACTTTAGCTTGAACAATAATCCAAAATACGAATTCCAAAGTTTACTACCTAAATTTTTTAGAAGAAATTTTTTTCTCATTCTGCCGTTGGAATATGTCTGTTTTGCAGCACTAAAAGTGAGTTTAAGTTCAAGATTCTTGTTTTTAGATTCAAGGTTCTTTTTTATAAAGGTTACCGTGAATGTTCAAAATTTGTGAATATCCACATTCACCAAAAAATGTCCAAAACTCCTTTTTTTCTCCTTGGATTTAGTTAGCGTTGCCAGTCAACTTTTTCAATTTAATGCAAGGTTTTATGATGACCGGTCAGATTAGATTAGATTTGGTTAGGTTGAGTTAGGTTAGCTTAGGTTAGACTTTTAACCCATTTATTTAAAAAACTTTTTCCACAAAACAAGTATTTCAAAGAAAAGTAAAGAACTCCATTAAGCCAAGAATGGGCAAAAATTAAGTCAAATAATCTCCTTAGCGTAAAACTACCACAAGTCACTATCAGTAAATAAATAAAACTCAAAACGAACAGAAATTACAATAAATGGCCTAGTCAAACTCAAAATGAGCTAAAATTAACATGAGTAGCTCTGACAACCCCTATGCCTTCTCAAGACCAGATTACAATTTGCGCTTTACTGAAAAAATAAAAAACCATGAAATGACCATAAATGACCATAAAATGACAATAAAAAATAAAATGACCATGGATTGTCAGTTTAATTGACATATACTGATATTTATTCCTTAAAGTTTTGATAATTTTTTATTTATGAAAGTAAGAAAAGTGAAAACATTTCAAACGTATTTTGAGGGAGATTTTGAACAAATCGGGATTGAGGATTAGCTTCCAATTGAAGTTTTGTTTCCAAGTATAGATTATAAAAAATGTCTTATGTTTATAACTAAGTACAAAATTGATCAACTTATTAATGACCTCTTATTAACAATAAATATTAATTATTTTTTGAGTTGTAAGTCTTGAATATCCAATGAGACACAAAGTTGGTTAGTAAGATAGGCTATTGAAACCAAATATCTATTGAGAAAAGCCAGCTATTTGAAAATTGTCCTCCCTTTGGTTGTTCTGATTCACTTATTTTAGTAAACTGGCATTAGAAATAGGGTCTTAGTTATGAAAGGTCCCTTCTCCTCGAGACCTTTTCCTTTATTACTTATGACAATTACTTTCAAATAAGTTTCTCGTATTCATTACAGGTTAGGTTAGATCAGGTTTGATTAGGTTAGCTTAGGTTTTTAACCCATTTCTGATATTTATAACCAAATTTAGTCTAATCTAAACCAAAATAATCTAAGCTCACCTAACCTCACCTTTTACCATCACAGCCTGCATAAGGCTGAAAAAGCGCACTCGCAAAGCTAATTGAATCCAAGCAAAGAAAAAGGCATTCACCGGTGAATTTCAACATTAACCAGATTTTGGACATTCACGGTAACATAAATACTTATAAATTACAAAATTTTTACATTTTTTCGTTGGTGAGGAGCATAGGTCGTATACCAACGATAAAATAAAAGCATTAAAAAAATACACCGTATCACTGAAAAAAACTGAATTATCCTTGCCTATACTTCTTAAAAAGAAATCACATTGACATGCCACTCTGACCTACCGCCATTACTTGTTCATTCGAGACAGTATTAACTTAGAAATGTCATTTATTAGGCAACAGTGGGCAGGGAGGGCAGAAGATCTTATCCAATCATTATCAAAATAATAAAAATAATAAATACAAAACACCTTCCTTCACCAGAAATAAGTTTTTAATTTTTGAAACATTGCATAAGCAACGTTCGGAGCCGAGATCTAAGGGTAGTAAGTGACAACGTTAGATCTATACGTGCAACAAACCTTGAAAAAATCACAGGAACCATATACTGCACTGTAAATCTTGACGTATTGCATTTTGGGAAAGGGATTAATAGGCGTGATCCAGATCGAGTTGGAACGGGCGTTTTGGGACGTAAAGAATAGAGGTTTATTTGATAAAAAGTATTTTGGAAGAGCTCCACGGTCGAGTTTAACTTTAAACAAAACTATAAAAGACTGGAACCTAAGCCTCACCTGGAGAGTCCGCAATCCACAATTATGTATAAGGATTCTGTCGTTTATTTATTTGGCAAAAGGGAAGGAAATGGTAGAAATAACTTAAGGGTACGAGCAGCCTTATACTCTATCTTTTGAAGTGGAATAGACTGAAAAGTATTTAGGTAAACCAATCCTGCTTAATCAAAATGAGATTGCACTAAAGTAAAATAAAGTGACTTAAGTGCAGAGTAAGGAATTAAATTTTTCAACCGGTTCATAATACCAACGCCGCATGTTGTTTTTGCATGAACAACATTAATGTCATCCTTCCATGATAGATTCTCGTCGACAACCACACCAATATAACGAATACTTCTCACTATTTCAATAGACAATAAACTGTCTTCTAGCATGACACAAATGTTAGTTAGTTCCGGAAACCTGCAACCAACTCTAAAAAGAGTAATAAGGTTAGCTTTTTCTTATTAAGCATAAGTTTATTGTTTTCAATTCATTTCGAAATGCCACTATATGTGTAGGAAATATTTATGTGAAGCTCGTTTAAAGATTTACCGCACACAAAGCAGTTGTATAATCGGTAAACTGTGTATCTAGAGAAGACGAATCTCTATCATAACACAGATCATCAATATTAAGAAGAAAGAAAAGAGGGCCCGTGGTTGAACCCTGAGGGATACCAACCAATGACGATAGTGAAAGGAAAGAAGAAGCAGAATTACTAATTAAAGTAACTTGTATTCTCTCAAAAACATATTATCTTATTAAACCCAATGTTTTATCGCGAACCCCCGAATTATTAAGTTTAGAAAATAAAATCAAATGAGAAATTAAGTCGAACAATTTTTGAATGTCCAGGACCAGGCTTGAAGTAATTTCTCCTTTGTCCATTTTATCCCTTTCGGAAACCCAATTGAAGCCTTGAATACAATTCTGATTTTTCAAAAAATTATGCATTAGATTATATAAAGCTGTTTCCACAACCTTAGAAAACCCAGACAATATTGAAATATGGCGGTAATTAGACGGATTATTATGGGCATCCCCTTTATGTAGAGAAATAACTTTCGAGACCTTAAAAGAAAAAGGAAAAACTTCTGTCTGAAATATTAAATTTATTAAATGAACAAATACATGCGTAATATCAGGCATAACTATTTTCACATGGTTAGAAAAACAAATTTCTAGCTCTTCAGAATTACCACGTTTCATAAGTGGAACTTTGATAAGAAATTCCTCGTATTTTGTGACTGGATACGTGACTCATAATTTGCCTAAAGTTGGTGGCAGGTACTGACGTTGAGAAATCTGACAATGGTGATGATACAGTTGCTGTTTATTCACTGATACTAACAAAAGACTGATTTAGAAGTTCGATTAATTCTTTATCATAATCTACAATAATCCCATCTTGGCCAGTCATATCACTCGGTTGTGAAGGCTTCTTAGACTTCCCAACTAACGTATTAATTAACCTCCATTGCTTTTTTTTGGCTACCTTGTGATAACAAAAACTGACTCATAAAATATAGTATTTTGCATTCCGAGTCATTTTGATTTTTATATTTACTAAAATTTTATTTATTATCCTTAGTCGGTTCTGATCATTCTATCCACCCGATAGTGCTCTGCTTGCTGGCTTATCAGGAAGAAGTTAAAATTTTGTCACATGAACAGTATCAGTTGCGAGGCTTAGTGTTTTTTTAAAAAGACATTTCAATATGAGACTGTTTTTATTGACTTTGACGTTAATAAATTAAATATTAAATTTTTAAATTTAAATTTATTTTTTAAATTAAATGTTCAGCAGTTTTTTTTAAATAATTTAAAAATGGACTCAGTCCTATGGTTCCAGACTTACCTTTCAAATAAGAGTGACTTTATTATATCTGAAATTATGGAGCTGAAAACCAAATCTTATTCGTACCCGGGTAAAATTGCATCCCTTGAGAAGAAATTCTTTTGTTCAAAAGTCTCACTGTGATGAGCTCCATAATTTCAGCATTCATACTTTCAAGCTTCTTTCAAAGGTCAGATTGAGACCGGAGGATTGAATTCAGTTTTAGATTCAGAATTTTTGGAAAGGAATAAAAATGTTTTGGTCATTGCCGACATCGTTCGTTACAATAAATAATTTCCTTTGGTTCGCCATCATCAAATTAGACCTTAGTGTTCGCAACATCAATGCCAGTTATTTTTGATTTTTAATTGTATAAATTATTTTTTTTTAAGTTGCGGGTCAATTATTTTGCACTAAAGTAATATGTAATTTGGTTGCTTGTAAATGCAAACAAACATTGTCTGTTTTCTTGAGGTTTCAAAATATTTACCGCTTTGTAGTAATGATCCTTCTAGATTCCGAAGCTACCTCTTACATTTCTTACATAATGGCAGAAATTTAGCCCTTCAAAAAGTCATGTTATTTTCTTAGCCCTTTAAAGGTCGTGCCTTTTCTTTGCGTTAAATCTAACTAATCTCTAAATTATTTTTCGGAGAGGCCTGATAGCTGTTACGTTTTATTTTAGATATCTTCTATTTCTTAATCTGTATAATTTACGCAAGAATAAAAATAGGTCATCATGACGATAGCCTCTCTCAATAGATTTATCAAACTAACCAAAATTTACTTTCAGGACAAAAGCTCGAAGTGCCTCAAAGGAAAAAACTGCATCGGAAGCCACTATGAATTCTATAAGGTCTTCTACCTCTGCACCTATCAATTTGAGTGTTAACGGGCACCAATTTTCAAAAGCTAGAAATTCATAATTACCTCTTCGTTTTAATGTTTATGGTTTTCTTTTTCTGAAATTTAAATTTAAGTAAAGAGTTTTGACGGATTTTATCCAGTTATCTTTTTTAAGACTATTTGTAATAAACATTTGGAAAATAAATATTTATAAAAGTACCGTATTCTGATATTTATTGTAAAATGCTGATAGCCAAAGGCTAGAGATACATGCAGCTAAAGAATAAGATAAAATTTTGTTTTGGATTTCAGTTATGCCGCATCTCTGTCACATGCTACTACTACTACTGCTAACAATACAATCTACCGGTTCCAAGCTACATGTGATAGATATTTTTTTTTGTAAGTACATGTTTTCTTTAAAAATGTATTTAAAATTTTAGGTCAGTAAGGGCTACGAGTCGCTCTTCACGAGTCTGTGGCTAGTATTACAACCACTATGTGAGACTCTGAGTCTGCGGTGAAGTTTTTTCAACGTTAGCTATTTCAGTAGTGCAACTTTTATGTTTCTTAATCTTTTTTACTCTGGAAACTCCATATCCAGTAAAGTGCCATATCGCACTTTACTCTGCCGCTATCTAGCCGAACCGATAAAACAAAAACAGTTAGCATGAATATTATCCTTTAAATGAAACGCTAACCGTCTCTTCATAATCTTCCAGGTCCTGTGGTGGCAAAGTGAGTAGCCTGAGCTTGTTAATACGGGACCCTGAGATCGGAAGCCGGTTGTAGCAACACACTACAGAGCCGATGCAAGGACCTGAATAGTCAAAAAGTGTCATTAATCCGAAAAAAAAAATTCCAGTCATATAAAAGTACTGGCCAAAAGAAAACGAAAAAAAGAGGGGAGACACATCAGTGTTATTCTTGCAATAAAAGTAACTTTCTTAGCCTTTTCAAGAAAAGGACCGTAAAGCCCCAGTTTTTGATTTTCTACGATTGTGATTTCTGGTGTAATTTTATTTTGATTTTATCTACAAGGCGCGCAAAATTTCGGCCAATCTGTGAATATTTTCTCATACAAACTAAAGGAAACTGTTGTAAGGATAACGCTAGGTCGAACGTTTTCGAAACTTTGCCATTATCCTTCTTTTTTATCGGTATTACAAAACAGTAAACACAGTCTACCGCGCACAGTGAACTATTTCACAGTATAGGGTAAGCACCTGAATTAGTTATTAAACTTGAATGTTTGCAAGAGAGATAGACAGCTTATTAGGGAACTCTTTAAGCAATGGTTGGAGGAATATCGAGAGAGTAGGCACTAGATCTATTATAGAGTAGTCCTCGAAGCTGCGTCGAAAACTAGCTGCATGCTGCCGAAAATATTTCAGCGCGCCATCGCCGCCAAAAATTCCATTGCCAAATTATTTTCTGAAATTACTGAGAAGAACATATAAGGCAAAATCCACTCTTCAATGACATATACAAAAATTTTGGATTCCGCTCAAAATGCTTTTGAATTTACTCGTCTACTATGGACTTTATATTATCTTTTACTTTTTTCTGTCCTCTTCACCTCAATGAAATAATTCTTAATTAAAATAAGTTTCGACTTGCCCTGATAGTCTTTGAAACCTTCTTCATAAATTTTTTCTTCTGTGCTAAAACTTTCTAATTTAGTTAATTATTAATTTAGTAAAAATATATATGACGCAAATATGAAGTTTTGAAATACCACTTTTTATTAAGATAAGGAACATATCCTGCTAAGTTCTGTTTAACGGGAAATTGAGAAATTACCACTTCCTAGCGATTACGTGGGAAGGTGTGGTTGATAAAAATGTATAAAAGCTACATTTTATCGGAAGGGGGAATCTTATAATAACTTTATGCCGGACTGACCTCTGGTCCGTTGTTTTTAGAAATACTTTAGATTTTGTCGGATTATTGTAAATGTCTAAATACCTTATTTATATATTATTGTTGCTCTTGAGACTTGTGGTCTACTTGGGACAGCCAGTCCCAATAGACAGAACATATCCGATTTTATTATATGGTATTTGAATAGAGTCATTGTATGTTATATACCTTCTCTACAATCTACTCAGAGCTGCTCGAGTATATCTAGTTAAAGTATCTTAGTGGTTTAATTATGGCCCAATGCAATCTATAAAACCTAAACTACCTTAGATATAGAGTTTATCTCCTCTCTAAAGAGTAACTAAATACATCTACGAATAAAACCCCGACATACCACAAATAACACTTCACAACAACTGGTGGCAGCGGTGGGATTCACAACAACTGGTGGTCGCTAGAAAAACTGGGTCGAGGAGACTAAATAAGGTTGCAAAATAAAAAAAAAATCGAAATGACCGTATCAGAAGGGGAAAGTAAATGTACTTTGCTTTTAACGGTGCTCGAATTGGCAAACTTTCGAGCAGCTTTGGTCGAAATATTGCTATTACAAATAGATTTTTAAACCCCCAAAGAGTTGGATACAATAGAAAAAATGGAGAAAATACTCAATCAAGAATTGTAAAATGAAAAAAAGATAGTATTCAGTATTTAGCAAGTAGAAGTATGTGTATTGTTAGTAGTTTTATTAGTGTTAGTAATAACTGCAGTGAAGTAGTGCCGTATATAACTAAATAATAAAGTATTTGTACCGTGAATTAAAAGAAAAAATGAAAAATAATACGTAAATAAAAAATAAAAAAGTCTAGCTGGACTGATGAAACGCTGGTAGAAATAGAAGAATTTTAGACATAATAGTAGCAAATAGGGTCCTAAGTCAGCCATACTACAGGTAGAGGCTATGGACTTATTGTTCAAGGATAACACTGCTACAATTTAGCAAAGGAAGCACATAAATTGTGGTCCGATCAATTATAGGTTAAAAGCTGCCATTTCCAAGTGTTTTAGGAGTAGAGATGCTTCGAAAATATGACATCTTACGACGTAATAAGCAATATAATTACCTTTGTTAAAGCTAACAAATACTAGGTTAGTTATGTAGTTTCACAAGTAATGGGAAGGAAAAGATATATAAATATATAATTACAGTACTTGAGGAAAGGGATGGAAAAAACGAGAAAAGTAACCTTATAAGTAAGAAAACAAATGTGGAAGCTTAGCAAAAGTCGCCGAAGGAAGCAAAAAAAAAGAGTTGTTACCCAGCTGTGATGGGGACCCTGCGTAAGGCAAGAAGTTCGGTGAAAGCAACCGTTAATCACAGAAAATGGAGGCATGGGGATAGGTCTTAAAAAGGGTCTCCTTTACCTACACAGATTACCTTCATCTGAATAATGGTGTTAGAAAAAGTTCAAATTTTGAATTAGCTCCGCGAAATGAGTCACAAGAAAGTTCAATTTTGAATTTTAAACGATGGCTGCTTTTCAGCCATGTAGATGTAAAAGAAGCCAGTGTTCATGCTTGTTTACAAAGAATACAAGCAACATTAGGACAAACAGAGAAGGCAATGCATCCTTTTGGAATAGCTAATATTGATAACTCTGGTCCGCTCTTACGGTTACTCAATGACGATTCATCCTCAAGTCTAGCCTGATTTTAAATCAGTAGAGTTTAGTCGAATATCAGATAGATTTTATATCAGATAAATACGATCTGATAGTAGAAATCAAATAGAGTGAAGCCAATAGTCCCTTATATCCCAATTAGTCAACAAATATATTGTGCCTAGAAAGCAAACAGAAACCTTATCACGGAAACAATTACACAGTGCGTTAATAGGTGACACGTAACTTTTAAATAGGTGCAGTGAAACTAATTAAATTACACATATTTAGAATCAGCATTAAATTGCGATTCTTTTGATATGTATATTTAAAAAAAAAAAATTCGGGGGGGATAATTTAAAAAAAAAATTTTTTTAAGAATGTTAAAATTATTATAATGGGAAAAACAGCAAGAGTTTACATTAAGTGCCGGCTATGTGTACAAGCTAGCTGTAATCTTATTATAATTAGTTATAGTTTAATATAATAATTTTTGGTAAAAAGAAAAAAAAATAAAGACAATAATTAAGCGTTATAAAGGTTTAAGCAAAACTTAGAATAAGATTAGAAAACAAAAAGAGTGCTAGGTAAAGGAAACGAAAAGCGATATAAAAATAAATTATAACCTAAAAAAAAACGTACTAGGAGGTAAAAGCCAACGACAAAATCCATTAAAAATCAGCCAAAAATTAACCCCATCGTCACAAGAAAACCACAGTAGTTCAAGATAATAATTTTAACTCTAGCGATGTATTGGATCTGAGAAAACGAACTGGCACAGGAGAATCCTAGTTTAAACAATTGGTTTTCACCTGTGCCAACCCAAACACCCAAATCCCAAGTCGTCGAACCCTAACAGAAACTAAACGTATCCACTTTTTATTGGAAAATAAAATATAACCTTTCACAACCAAAAAACTCGCAGTAATGAACATAAATTCATTCTTGTAATTCTCCCAGATTCAAGCTTATCAATAAACCGCAGATAATGAGCACCGAATTCAAAGTTATTTAGCCTTGCAAGGGAATTTTTGTCTTTTTTTCTTTGGCAAATAAAATTGTAATTAAAGCTGGTATAAAATCGGCAACCAATATATCGTAAAAATTGCATTTTTAGGAATAAATGAGAATTAGAAAATGCAATGCGAAACTTAATTGTGTTCAAAAAAAAAAAAAATAGCTGAAAAACTTCAGTACTTTTCTAACACAAAAACTTTCGAAGAAAAAATTTGAATAATTTCAAAAAAGATATAGGTTGCAAAAATTAGACACACACCCCCCCCCCCCATCTCTTAGAAATAGGGAGATAATGAATTTGATCATAAAAGGCAATCAGCATAAAAACTTTTTAAGGTTATTGAAAAAGAACATGGAATATATAAATATAGGCTTTAAAAAAAAAAAAAAATATATATATTTTACTTAAAAAGCAGAAAAGACTTGAAAAAAACCCTTAAGTTCCATTGAAATATCGAAGCAAAAAAAAGAGAAAAGGGTTCAAGTTGAAAATATAGCCAGACGAAACTAAAAGGAAAATAAACTGAATTGAAAGAAAGGCACATAATAGCCTTAAGAACTTGAAGTTGAAACCTAAGATAGACCACTAAAAGTCGGGAAGTTAAAGTGAAAATAGTCATTGTAACTTGTATGTCAAAAACAGAATTATTGTGTGCTATGAAGGCCAGGTATTTTCTGCAGAAGGGCCCCTTTTTCTGAAAAAAAGAATAGCCCAAGAAAAAAATTTTAACCAGAAAGTATTAAAATTAATTATTTGGTGTGCATCCTCATAATAGTCTTTTTAGCTGTAGTCCATGACAAAAGGACCTGGAAACGATATAAGGAGATACCAGAAGGCAGTCCTGGTAAGCAAACCTTCAGAGTACAGGCAAAGTCATTGGATAATGGCATTACAGGTATAAGGTGAACAGCAAAAAATTTTTTGGCTTATCAGATATAAGCTGTAAATAAAACCCTTAAACCAAAAAGACATTAAAGCTGAAAAAAAAGAGAAATTACAGACAAAAACGTTATAAAACTGTCTAAAGTACCTAGAAATTCGAAAAGAATTGAAAAGCTTAAAAGTATGAATAGACAAACAGGCTTATAAAATAATGACAGTTAATAACAAGTGGGTTCGAAATAGAATCAAAGTTTTAAAACAAAATGCATTTAGTCGTATATGAGAAAGAGTTATATAGTTGTAAAAACTATAATTGAGAAAATATCTACTGTTATAAATACTAGCCTATACCATGTTTTGTTTTTAAAAATGCTTTAAGCTTTAACCCATAGTATAATAGAATATATAGTTTTACGACTTAAATACTTGTGTAAGTTATTACACATTGCTTATATATATATACACTGTTTTAATTTATTTTAAATTTTAACTAGTGATGTAATGTTATATGTAAATGTTTGACCTCGAGTCAAAGTATTATTAATTTTTTTTTATTATTGTAAAATAATCTGTTTAGTATTAAGTTTGAAAGAATAATCCAGCAAGGAACATAATGTTTCGATTTAAGCGGGTTATTATTTTTGGAGCAATTAAAAAAGTGGAGAAAGTAATTAAAAGTAATTAACTTTCGAATGCATTGATATATATACATAAATTGAGTGTTTCATTCTGCTATATATGTAAAAATATATGCTTTGTATGTATACTAATGTGGATATTTATTTTAGATACAGCATTAGCTATTTTTTTTGGAAATCAAATTTGTCGTAGCATCTTTTCGGATCCATTTTTCCTTCAATCATATTTTAACACATTTTTGGAAAGTAACAAATTTTGAAGACACTTCAAATATATCCTTGTACTATCATCTCATACTCGATCAACTGATATTTTGGAAACTATAGTAGTAATACAGACTTTACTACAAGTTCGTCAGAAAGTGAGATAAAATCAGAACTTAATTTAGGCCTAGAAAATGTGCTACATAGCCCAATGGATTATGTTATTGAAATATGTGAAAATGCTTTGTGCTGGAAAAATATGTGAAAATTTAAAGATAAAAATTTTTTTTGTAATTTACCAAGGCATTTCTAAAAAAAAAAAAATAAAAAAAAATAAAAAAAGAATAAACGGTATATCAACCACATCACAAAGATAAACTAAATTATTAATAGGAATTAAATTAAAAAAAAAAAAATCATAAACTTTTCTAATATAAATCTAATTTAAGCAAAACCACTAATATTATGTTTCAGCCGCATGGGGTCAAGTAAAACAGAAGATGCATATGAAGAGGTTAAAAGAGCAATTGTCAGTCCTAGAGACAGATAAAGAGAAACAAGGATGAATTTCGAATTAAAATCCTTCGACAAAAAAAAGAACATGGCCAATATTGGACCAGAAACATAACCCTAAGGAAACCCATTGAGGGTATATGCAAATAATGACCCAAAGATGGCAGCATAATAGTTTTAGACGAAATTAAGTTGTTTTAAAAGTAAAATATTGAGAATTGGGACAATTCTTCTTTAAATGGGGAGTATTGTGGTAAAGCTTTCTAATTTAGTTAATTATTAATTTAGTAAAAATATATATGACGCAAATATGAAGTTTTGAAATACCACTTTTTATTAAGATAAGGAACATATCCTGCTAAGTTCTGTTTAACGGGAAATTGAGAAATTACCACTTCCTAGCGATTACGTGGGAAGGTGTGGTTGATAAAAATGTATAAAAGCTACATTTTATCGGAAGGGGGAATCTTATACTAAATTTATGCCGGACTGACCTCTGGTCCGTTGTTTTTAGAAATACCTTGGATTTTGTCGGATCATTGTAAGTGTCTAAGTATCTTATTATATATTATTGTTGTTTTTGAGACTTGTGGTCTACTTGGGACAGCCAGTCCCAGTAGACAGAATATATCCGATTATATTATCTGTTAAATGAATAAAAGTATTGTATGTTAGACAACCTTTCTACGATCTACTTTTAGCTTCTCGAGCATACCCAGTCGGTACGCCTCATTAGTTCGGTCATAACCTAAGGCACGCTACCAAAGTTTAATTACCTTAGGGCCAGAGTTTATCTCCCCTATAAAGGGAGAATAAAGACATCTACAACTACAACTCCCAAATACCACAAATAACACTTCACAACACTTCTTTTGGTTGAACAATATATATAAAATTTTCACCAGTCTTCTAAGGTCAATAACATTCAGCCCGTGGGCCCATACTATAGCTAACATCGGCTAACAGGGCTAAGACACACATTATTTCAAAACTTTTATTCCATCATTCCTAAGTGAGAAAATTCAGCCGTGAAGCAATGAGAAACAATAGTCACTAAAGCATAGAAAGTGAGATGTTGGGAAGCATCAACCCCTTTATTCTCCAGATTAATTACTGATTATTTAGGTTCTAATGTTGTTCTCTATTTGCACACATTTTTTTCTTCATATTTGATTCCCATTCTTTTTTAATATCATATTCATTGTAATCCGCCCTTAGCTTTTACACCAACGTTTAACTTTTGCATTTCTAATGCTTTTAAACTGTAATAAAGCCCCTGAAAAAACTGTCCTCTTTTTATTATTATTATTTCCTTCACTTTACTTCCTATCTATCTTTTTTTTTAACAATTTCCCCATTCACATGATTCTTCATCCATTAATTTACCATACAACAATTTCAAAATTCTCATTCTAGTTACCCACGGTGACAAGGGGTTTCTCCTATTCATTAGGTCTATAACATATAACATTAAAATACAAATTTACAATGCATATACATTTTTGTACTTTAAAATACTTTCACTTTTCTTAAAAAACTTTTCGCTACATTTACATAAAAAAATAAAAAATTTAAACATGACACCATTCTTTTTTTAATACATCACATTTCAACATATTCTACTCTCGCCGGGCTTTGCGTTATTGGGTAGCTAGAACAATCCTCAAAAGAATTTCCCAAAAACCAAATATTTCACAATCCAGGCGAATCGTATTCCCCTCCACATATAAAATAAATTCAACTAATTTAAAATGGATTTCTAACAATTATTAAAAAAATTACTTTAAATCTAAACTCTATAATCTAAAAATTCATACAAAATCCTATACTATCTCTACATTCCCTAATAATATATTCGATCTTAAACCCCATATAAAAATTCTAATCAAATATTGTACTCTAAATTCAAACACTTCATTAGAACATCGAAATATTTAACTTAAATTTTACATTTATTCCATAAATATATATTCCATTTTTTTTTACCAAAATTAAAAACTCCCTTTTCTAATCTTCTACCTAAATCCTTACCACAAAATTAAAAGATAAAATCCAAGGCACAAATACTTTCCATTCTGTTTCCACACGATTTATCACATCATAATCTTCTTTCTGCTTTTCTTTTCGTTTCCACGCGTAATAACAAAATGCAATATTATGTATTCTTGATATCGTCCTCTTAAAAGGGGGCCTTAAATGCTAACATCATCATTTTCATCCTGTTGTAAATCCTCACTGCTTGAATATCCTCTGATCAAGCAGCCTCATTTTATTTGAAGTATGATCATGAATCATTAGGAAAGTTAGAGTTGCTTCTCGTTTGAGAAAACTCAAAAAACACATTAACAAAACTGATTAGGGAAGGTGATCCACTGATCCACCTGAGATTACAGCCATCTCTACAGCCTCACGTTGTTACGTCTATATTTTGAAAGAAGCATTCATTGGAAAAAGATCACTCCTGGTAAGTCTCCAGTATTGCCCCTGAACATACTGGGCCAGTGCAAAAACGAATTTAAAAAAATAGCAACCGAATATGATTTTATCTAAATAAAAAGATTTACATAAAAGCAACCTAATAGAATACAGTAAATATAATATTTTAATTCACTATAAAAATATTTTACTCTAATTGGGGGGTAAAATTCCATTTTACTACCTTATCTCATTAGTATTCTAAATATTATTCCTCCAGCTGAAGAGATCCTAGAAATATAGTCCTCTCTCTCTCTCGATGATATGAAGAACACATCACGAGGATTTGTCCCTAAAAACTTCACTTGTGAGAGTTTCTAGAATCTCGTTCCCAGAGAAAATAGATCCACTGACTGTCCCAACTATTCTAATACTTGCGTACAATAATGCAATGTCTCCATTTTGTTTGGTCACTGTAACTTAATGTTTTGAGACAAATGTGGCAGGTAGTGACAATGTGACCTTTAAAATTAGATTGATATTCATTTACGTTTTCAGAAGTCCCAGTTCAGTTAGCTATCTCGTAATCTTTTGCCAAAGCCGGGTCAAAATTGATATTTATCTATTTGGAATTACAATAACTAGGAGACTCTTTCGATGTAATTATTGTCGTCACAATTCATTCTTAAGAGTTTAGTTACTATGGGACAAAAGTGCCCACAGAATGTTTTCCAGGGGGGGCCCTTTGCATACAAAATGAAACAAAACTCAGCAAAGTTCAAATGGCGAGGATTCCTGGAAAAGGTATCAATGCATTAATTCAATAATTATTAAATCATTATGCCCGAAACCTAGAGAGAAAGAAAATTGGCATCAAACCAAATTTACAGAAGATTGATTTTTTCCCCAGATTATAACAAATATAGGCTGATCCTTGTGCAATTTACTAAGCATTAAAATAGGATACATAATGATAACTTTTTTAATATTTCCCGTTGTAATTATAAATAAAAAAACAGTAACCCTTTATGTTTTAAGATAGTTTTCCTTTCCCTCCCCCTCCTTATAGGGTCGTCATGTCTTGCCAAGTCTGATAGCGATGCTTCACTTGGTGTTTGTGTCTATGGAAGATAACAGTATCTTTTGGATATTATGTTAGAGAGTTTTGATTTTGACTATGGCAATGGTAAATTGTAGCTATTTAAAAATGTATAATGCTTCAACTTAACTTAACCATAAAAGGGCCCTAATTATAGCCTAAATTAGCTACTGGTATCAGGCTACTACTAACAATTCACTCAGCACCAATCTGTCTGAGGTCAACACAGCTCCTCTTCCATCCCGATCAGTCCAAAGCTTCTATCTTAACACTCCCAAGAAGTTCCAATTTACTTTAAATATTTTGACACCAGTAATTCAGTATTGTATGTTATTCTGTAGTATTTTTAAAATAATGGTGATCTCTCTTGAAGGTTTTGTTTAAAACATAAGGAACACAGACATTTTTAGGTTAATTTTATCTAAAGCTGGGCTATGACTTAAGGCTAGAAGTAATTTTAGCCTAATTCCCTGCTATACTAATTACTCATATTCCATAATGAGCCTGCTTCCCCCTACGCCTTGTTAGATGGCTGAGCATTTAGAGAAACTAGGTTAATAAATAATTTTTTAGTCTCATTCCAATGATCCCAACAAGTCTATATTCATGGACAAAATAAATAAACTGCATGTACTAAATTGCATATTGGTCTGCTGTCTTTTGGTAGTTGCAAGTACTAGACAGAAAGCTTAGCCAGCTTGTTATGCTATATCAAACATGTTGGCAAGTTTATGTTAAGGAGGGGATTTGGCTTTGAGTTTCCTGCGTGATAATAAGACACTAAAAATGCATAAAAATAGGAAATCTGGAAACTTTCCTGCTAAAGATGTAGTTTGATTGCTCCTCTGAAGGCAATATACTAATGAAATAATAATATTACTATTAGGTTCCTTTTTGTAGTATATTATCTGAAATTCAACTTACTAGATGAAGAAATTATCACTATCTTTGAAAGTAGTTAAGTGATTAGAACTTTCAAGAATAGATTAAGAGCCTGTCTGATCTTTCTGAAGGTACTTTGAATTACATGCCTCTATTTGCCCCCCCTCCACAGGGCTGTAAGCTTTGACAATCTTTTTGTTATGAAACTGAAACCATGAGGAAAATATCTCGTGCTGTCAATAAGGCACAGGGAAGGTGTTTCAGGCCTAATAACTTTGCTCAATTCTGACTTATAAGGTGGTAAAAATTCATAAATTGATTTGGTATTCATGAAATAAAGCCCATATGTAGTTTAAAATCCTGCTGAAATGATAGAAATTGTATTTTTAGAAAACTAAACCAAATGTAAAAGAGACTAAAAATATAAAGTTAAGTTATTTTTCTTTTTTGAAATAAACTTTTTATATTAATAATAATTAAAAGAATAATTACCTGGACAAGGTTTAATGGTTTTTTTTTCTCACTATAAATTTGTTTTAGAAAAACATTTTTGAATTTTTGTTTGTTATGTGAGGTTTTGATCATTTTTAAGGCCTCAAAATAAAATTTTACCTAGAAGCACGTATTTAAGTTTGAAAGAGCACAGAAAAAGGATTCAAATTATGTATTTTATGCAAGGATATAACACTTTTCAGCCAAATATGTATTGATAAAATTATATAATTTTATAGCTCAAACTTATATGTATTCATAAATGCTATGGAAAATATCATACTTTATATTTAATAAATGAAAAAAAATTTCTAAAATAGTCATCAAATCAGGAAAGTAGAATAGCTGTAATTATTATGATACTTTAATTACTGTTTGTAAAGGTTTGAGAGTTATCATTATTATGTTACCAAAACAACTAATTGTAAATTATTGCAAAGAAAATCGATAAAATAAGAATCCAAAAAGGAAAGTTCTTCTTTCTTAGTTAATTTATTTACTTTTACAATTAATTAAAATTGTATTAATTCTGCAACAGTTTACTGTCTGCAATAAGGTCAAACAAAGTAAATAAAATAAATCCAACTGGTACAGTACCTTATTTTTTTTTTGTTCTGGCTAAACCTTAATTTATATTTAAATTACGCAGCTCTGCCCGATAAGTATAAATTTTAAATACTAATGGATTTTTATTTAAAAAAAGTACCGGAAGGCTTCTCACCTTGTATGACAGCTTTCCTTAAAATAAAAAGTTAGTTCAGAAAGCAATTAAACCATAGAAGTTTTGAATTACATCCAGCTGAGGCCTTGTTTTTTTTTAATTTTGCCAGTATTAAGTTACGAGTTGTATGTACACATATAGTATTATTAATTTTAGTTTTGCTATTACGTGCATTAGTGAGGTTTTTAATTTGATATATTATTATCATGAAAAGCTTGCCCATGAAAAGCATGAAATGCCCAAAAGCCTGAAGTTGATTTTTCAACTGCTACCAGTAGACATACCTCTCAGGATCAGGCCTGTTGATCACAGTAATTATCTTATCCTTCCAATTGGCTCATCAATAAAGCTTACATAACGACTCTTGTAGCTCATTTGAATGTCAAGTTTGGCTACCATTTTTGTGTTTTGTTGCAAATAAGATACACATCCACCATGGTCTTATTTTAAAGATTTTCAACTCCATTGCCTTAATGCCTCATCTGTATTTTTGACATTTTTGAAAATTATTCACAAATTACAACAAGTCGAAATTTCCTTCTGTTTTTTTTTCTAGAAAGATCTTCTATGTTTAAACACATGGATCTGCAATTCTTATCTTGTGGCAAAACTCAACATTGTTGACACAGTTATTACTACAGGATAGCAAGTGTCTCTATATACAAAAGCCTATTGAAGTTGTGTTGTCTATGAAATTTGAATATATATACCTTTTATTTAAATAAACATCACATGTAACTTTGCTTGTTTGTGTAAATTCTAAGAATTTTACCAACTATCATCATCCAGTCAATTATGATCATCCATCAAAGTGTTTTAACTATCAGTTTGGAAATTGTACTTTTGTATATAGTTAATATATAATAACTCATACTACCATAGCAACAATAATATAATTGTAATTAAAAGAAATAAATGGGTATATTATACAATCTTTTAGGGAACTGTTGTGCTTCTTCCATTTCTGTTCTGGCCTTTGTGTAGTATTTAAATACTTCAAATTCAAGTCAACACTTTCCTTTGATGATTTAATTGTGAACTGACTCCAAACCAGGATGGATTCCATCAGTGCATCTCAACTTCCTGTCATTAAGCAGGGTAAGTAAAGTGATTTTATTAGAAGTTTGTTGACTAAATTAACAGCAAAATTATATAAACACTATCCAACAAGTGTTCATATAATTTTATTGTAAATTGGTTTCTTGCTATTTATTTACCTAATTTGCAATATTAGAAGTCTTTTACACTTTGTTTAAATTAGAAATAAAGAAAATCTTAATTTGTATTAATTCAAAAATGAAATTGGGAATTTTTAAGAACTATCATCATAAAAATGTAGTATTTGGTAGACAAGTCTGCTTGTAACTTGGCTTCTGGAATGGAGTGGGGTGACTGTCTGAGTAAAAAACAATTTTAAGCATTTACATGTTGAAATTATTTTGTATTGACAAATGACAGTAGATTATATAAGACAGAGCTGTGTAAAGGCTCAAACAAAATTTTCGGTATTTGGAATCTACAAGGAAAAGGAACTAGTATTTGTCAAACAAGATAATGTTTCATATTGATACACCTAAACTGCTGACACTTTCATTTGAAATTTTAATTCAATAAATGAAAATAGACTGTAGCTCAAATGTATTGTGACTATGGCCCAAAAAGCCCATTGTTGTACAACAATCTTTTATTGATTAATTATTCTGAAATAGGCAAATAATGCATAAGCCTTTGCCTGATCTTCTAGGACCATTGGGTTAATACAATCACCCCTGATGGAGAAAAACAAAACAAAAAATAAACATGCATCTTTGGTCTGGCATAAAATACAATGTTCCACATTTTTGTATATAAGAGCTTTAACTCTGTACAGTAGTATTTTTTGATTTTTTGAATCTGATTGTGTGATTGTTTAACCTGAGTGTGTGATTAGTACATAACATTTTTCTGTCTTGTTATGCATAATTGTGTTGCACCATTATGAGCTAAATTATAAATTCCTTCATATGTTAATTGGTCAGCAAAGGAAGAAAATTGAATTTTATTTTGAGTGCTGTGGGGTAGAGAAATTTCAATAGGAGGACTTAAAACAGTTCATAGAAATGCTCACCTCATGACAATCATTGTAATTTTGTTCATTGCAACAATTTGGGGGCGGGACATTTCACCCCCTGGATTTTGAAGAAGTCCTTTTTGTTATGGTATATTAATTAGAAAAACACTTATTTTGGCATGTTCATAAAAAAAATGAGAAACAGAGAAATTACCAGTCCGAGATTTAGACAATGATCGTCCCCCTCCCCCCTCCTCATTCTGGGAGGGTGCTGTAACCCATGTCCACACATTCTGAAATTTTTATTTTAGAGCATTTAACAGCCTGTCTTGATGTCAAGAAGTTTTAGATGTTGGGGCACACTTGTTTCTTTCTAAAACATTAGCCAAATTTAACAATATTGACTTTCTTGGGAGATGGTAAAAATCATAGCCACTTATCTCACTGATGCACAATCCAGACCCATAGTTACACCAGTTTATGAAAATGAAAAGTATTATGAAGTTAAGGGTGATTTTATATGTTATAATGTTAAAATTGTATTTCAGAAGTTGGGCATCAATATGGTGAGAAATTTGAAAGCTCATACCTACTTTGGTCACACCCGTTCTCTACTAATACTAGGCCTTCTTATCTTTTGCCATGTTCCTGTTATAAAAAGAACAACTACTGTTTAAAGCACCATCTTTTCTAGTTTCAAAAATTATACCTTCTCTCTTGACTCTGATTGGTCAATCGAAAATTTACTTTTGAAAGTTGGACAAAGAAACTATGAATGGCCTACATAATTGGGGCTGTAGTTTTTTTTTGTAATTTCGGTTTGGGTTTTATCAACAAGTGTGACTATAATAGGGCCTTGCCATGACATTCACTTGTATCATACTCCTAGTGTAGTGCAGGAATAAGCGAAAATTGAGTGCTTCAGATGTTTTTGCCATTGGTTATCCAGTTTAAATGCAAAAAAATCAAGGTTACTTTTATTGACAGATTATTAATGTCCTGTCAGACATCATCAACATCAATAAAATGATTCTGGGTGTGTTTACAAGAAATATTTTTGTTTCTTTTCATTTATATACTTATATGAAGATCTAGTATTACCTATATCCCAAAAAAACTTATGACCCTAATTTTAACCCAGTTCTTATATTTTGGTACAAAAAAGAACAAAAGATTAGGGCTGGAACACTAAGAATAGGAGTACAGGTCTAAGCTGTTAAAGTATTATTATTATGTATTGAGCAACCATTCATACCAAAAAGACGTATGCATAAAAATATATGCATACTTCCTAATAACAAATACTATACATAAACAATGGGCAAATTTTATAACTTGAAGACCTTTCTGCAAGGGCTGTTGGGGGTCATGTTATCTCCAAAGGCGTAGTTATTGCGCCTTTCAACTATGCTGAACAAAATAGCTATCTCAAAATTTTGATTAGATGATTTTAGTGGAAAAAAAGTGTAATAGGGGGCCTAGTTGCCCTACAATCTTTTTGGTCACCTATAAAAGGCACTAGAACTTTTAATTTTTGTTAGAATTTTCCTGATATTCTAGGACCTCTGGGTCAGTGTGATTACCCCTGTAAAATAAAAACAAACAAACAATTAATTGTTATCTTTATTCTTATTTAAAAAAAAAATAAAATTCCACATTTTTGAATATAGTAGATTGAAAGCTCTCCAGGCAGATTTTATTATACGCTGACGCTGGGGTTGTGATTTTAATTATGATTATTTAACTTTTAGGAGGGTCTCTCCTCGTTTTCAAAATTAGTCATATTTTCTCTGATGGGTAACACTAAACTTAGTGAAAATTATATATTTGAAATCAGCATAATAAGCCGATTCTTTTTTCGGTTACCACTGGGTCTTGTCGCTCCTTTCTTAAAGCTCGGTACCATGAACTGTTTGATCAGATTGACTCTGACTTGAACAGCGTGGATTGTATTATTAGGGTTATATATACTCTTTCGAAGATAGTGTAAATTTAATGCACTATAAAAAAAATAGAAAATAGAAAGGCCAAGAATGTGATGATTTTGAAAATTTTGATCGATTTCGCTCTTCATTTTTTAGTTGAATACAAAGCGCCATTTACTATCTTTACATTGAAAAAAGATAGAAGAAATTGATGTGAAATTTTACTATATTGTAGTTTTTTGAAGATAAGAAGCGGGTGTTTTAATATGAAAGTCATGTTTTAACATTCAAACAATTGCAGGTTTGCTGGAACAGAAACAGAACAAAAATTATTAACCGTAAAAAAATCACTTTGCTTGTATTTCTCTGAGGCATATGGTTTGTGCTGAAGATTGAAGTGGGAGCCTTGCTCTATGTTAGTGACGAATCTTTTAACCTCATGGGTCTCACTGCCAGTTTCGCCACGGACCTGTGTGTTTCAAGTTACTTAGTACTTTTTTGATCAATTAAACCTAATTTGCCCCAGAACCCACTATATTACCTTTGTTTTTAACATAGTGGGATTTGAGGTTTTTTCGAGTTCTCATTTTGTTCTGGTTGAAATTATTTTAATTATACTGAAAATAATTAACTAAACTATTGTTTTTTTCTAAAAAGATACCATGTTCTTTACTCTTTTAATTGATTTGTTTTACCAAATTTCTTTCGTAATTTACAAGAGCCACTGTTGCCAGATATCGAAAGATATTCTCCATTACGTTTAGGTGAACTCTTGGAAGAATGTTTCTTTAAGTTTCAATTCCAGTAATACTGATAGCCACCAAGGGGGCTGGAAATAAGGGAATTATTCGTCACAATATGTTTATACCTAGGCTCTTTGTATGAGTTTTCAGAATGTTTTATCTGTTCACATAACTGTAAAGCTATGATCCAACTAAGTTTGGATTGAAACAGCCAAAAAGTGTGCTTTTTGGGGCTAGATTTTCTACACTTTCCTTTGGAAATGTCTGTTAAGCTTACCGTTGGCTGAAAAGCTTCTTCTTCCTATCTTCCCGTGTGCAAAATTCCATGTTCTTTTCTCTTTTAATTGATTTGTTTTCCCAAATTTCTTTCGAAATTTACAAGAGCCACTGTTGCCAGATATCGAAAGATATTCTCTATTACGTTTAGGTGAACTCTTGGAAGAATGTTTCTTTAAGTTTCAATCCCAGTAATACTGATATCCACCAAGGGGGCTGGAAATAATGGAATTATTCGTCACAATATGCTTATACCTAGGCTATTTGTATGAGTTTTCAGAATGTTTTATCTGTTCACATAACTGTCAAGCTATGATCCAACTAATTTTTGATTTGAAGCAGCCAAAAAGTGTGCTTTTTGGGGCTAGATTTTCCACACTTTCCTTTGGAAATGTCTGTGAAGCTTACCGTTGGCTGAAAATCTTCTTCTTCCTATCTTCCCGTGTGCAAAAATCGGACAGAAAGAGTGAACCCTGTAAGTTTTGCAACTAATTTGTTACTTCGCTATACTTTGGATTAATGCTCTACTATTCACTTTGGTGTTTTGTTTGAGCTGTTTGAACTCTCTTTGATTTGTTCTCTTTTTTATACGCTCAACCAACAAATGAGTGGTCCCTTTAAGATTTTGGAAAAAAAGTATAAATAAAAAAAATCACACAAAAATGATTGGAAAAAGTGAGACATTCGATCACTGCCAAAAATACAGACAACAAGTCTATCTCGTTTTCCGGTCTTTTCATTTTATTTGATTATTATGGTTTCTTTTATTTTGATTTTAGATATCGTAGCTACTTCCCTCTCTGGCAGTGATAAGCCATTTGGAGGGTGTGAAGCATATCTTACAAAGGACCCCTTTGCTGTGTTTTTAAAAACAGAAATAAACTCTGTTCAGCATTTTCCCGCCGGCGTTGAAGCGTATACAGTGAATCGAGTCCAAGACGGTATGTTGAATATTGTTTGACAATGAGTCCTCTTGACTAGCATAACTGATTACAATTACCAAGTAATTCTTGGTGTTAATACATAGTGGAAATCGTTGATACAGATAGTAGAAATGAATTTTGGAAAACTTCAAGCTTGACTTAGTTACTTTTATGAAGCTTTTTGGAAGTGATTTATCTCCAAAATATATTTTATTTTAATTTTTAGTTACTACAGCTTTAAAAACGCAGGTCCTTTTGGTTTTAGTTGATTGATCCTCTTTGAGTCAGTGGCCTCTCTGGCCTATCTTGTGCGCTGGACAAAATATTGATTAGTGCCCCCCTTACCACCTGTCTCCTAAAAATTTTCAGGCTAAATTAAAAAAAAAAATTCATGTATTAACACAATTTTCGTTTATTAGCAAAATTATTCATTTATTTAAATCTAAATTTTCTTGCTCTAAATGGGAAAAGATATGAGGAAAATTAAAATGTATTATTCAATTTGCTTATACTTACTGCCAACTGTGCCCTCTACCTTATTTCAATAAAAATACATTTTCAAAACTTCAAGACAATTATAAATATAATATTATTTTAAATATTGAGCCCCTAAAAAGTCTGCCCCTGCTGAAAATGCCACCTCTGACCTTCCAAATAACCCCTTCTCTTCTGCAATTTAAATTCATAATGATTTACTGTAAAGGACTTTTTTGCACTTTCTCCTAAGTTATTCTGATTTATGAAATGTATTTTTAATTGAAATTTTGTACTATTTCATCAATGAGCCTACTCACGATATAATAAGACAATAGTTTCGATACGATCAGCCCTATGATGGCATTTATAAGAAAAATGTTTTTCCCAAAAATTAGGACTATACACGAATTTCCCAAAAGTCTTGACCTATCTAGACCGTTTTTTTCAGGACAGATAATGTTATTTTGTCAATTTCAGAAAAAAAATATTGATACTTTTTAAAGAAAAATAAATAGTCAATTAACATTATATTAATTAACATATATTTAATTAAACCCTGACAGTCAACTATAGTAAATAATACTTGGACAAATATCCGATGCCTCAGATTAAATATTTAGGTAAGAATCTTGTCAAAAAAAAAATGTTTTTGCAATGTTTATTAAAACTGTTAAATTTTATACCCTGTTTTAAAAATAAGACATTATCCTCTCAAAGATATAAATCGTGCCTTGTTTCCCTTCAGCCTTACATTCCTTCGTATATTCTCTATGCGCCTCCCGCTCCCCGAGATTTTTGTATAGACATTTTTTAAAATTTTTTTAAGTTAAACGGAAATTATTTGATTATTTTCATTTAAAAAGAACGACAATGTCCCCCCTCCCCATGTCTTAGTTTTTGTGAATTAACGCCAATGACGACAATATTACCACCCACCTAAATTTTATATTATAGGTGATTATAACAGTATAATTATTTAATGTTGTGTCTTCAAAATTTAATCAACAAGCAATGAAATGAGTTTTATATTTAATAATAATAAAAAATAAGTTTACTATTATATTTAAAGTTTTAAGAAGATTAGACACACTTTTTCAAGTCCCATCCACAAATATATTTAACTGACTCCGAGATTTAGCTATCCTAATTTTTAAAAATCAGCTTTTTCAAAAAAAAAAAATTCTGATTGGCTGTAAAATTCAGTTAATAGTTATGATTGGATAAAATTAGTCATAGCTAAAATCGGTATCTGTAAAATCTCATTAAAAATTTTAGTGTCATTATTTAATTTAATTCTGAAAATATTATAATTTAATTTTTAAATAAACAGAATAAAATAACTCAATATATACTTTGAAGATATACCTGAACTAGTAGGCAAAATTTACCTTTTGAGACTGTAAAATTTCTTTTTCAATATTGTTGTCCAGACATTGAGGATGTGTTGCCTGAACATGAATTCTTTGGAAATTCTACAAGTACCATTTCATCAATTCACAAGAAAATATTGATGTAGCGGCTCCTACGTTCTTTTCTCAACAACTTGATCTTGGCTTTGGCTCCTTTAAACTGGACTCCGGTTGTGGTCCTGACTAAGGTATGTTTATAAGAGGTCATAGTTCACATCTAGTTAAAACTAATAATAAAACCATAACCGGTGCAATTTTGTTTTTTTCTCGATTTTTTTAACGAAAATACAAAACGAAAATGTATTTAAAAAAAATAAAAATAGAAAATAAAACTTTTTATGAAAAATATTGGGGCCTTCCATGGCCCCCCCCCCAATTGACACACCTGGACCCAGATGAGAAAAAAAAATCGCACAACCTAACCTCACAAGCCCCGAGGGGTCGAATTCGAATTTTGAAGTACGTAAAAAAAAAAATAAAAAACAAAATCATAAAAAAAGCAAAAAAACTAAAAAATTGGCAAACAATTTAAAAAAAAAAAAAAAAAAAAAAAAAAAAAAAAAAAATTGGAATGCTATATGATTCCTTTTTAATTTAAATAAAAATCTTCCTACTGGCCACATTTTAAAAATATAAAACTGATAAATATTAAAAGAAAAATAAAGTATACATTAACAAATGTTTAAAAAACAACAAAAAAAGAGTAAAAATAAAAACTAGATATTTCTTTTATCATGCAAGTGATAAGATAAAATTTTTGATAAAATTAACAAATATTTATTATATCAGTAAAAAAAGTGGTAAAAGATTTCTTATACCGCAAGGTAGTACAAAGAATGGGAGATAAGATGGGGATAGGCTGGGACACAGTTCGTGGAGGACGATTTCTATCAGGTACATAATATTCAGGGAAAAGGTTCGCATTACGGGGGTTCAAAAATGCCAACTTACCAAAACGGAGGCACAAATTATTTTTTAGTCTCTTGAGGGTCTCTAGTTTTGAAATATTTAATAAATGCAAATATGGTATCTGCCCTCTTTAAAAATAATTCTTTGAGCTCTCTTTTAGACATTTTAAATTTTTTGTGTTGCTTTATTTGAAAGGCCAGGGTGCCACACAGGACAAGCATACTCTAATATGGGACGCACAAAAGAAATGTATAATTGTAGTAAATGTGATTGAGGTCAACTGAAATTATTTAAAAGTTGAAGGAGGGAAAGTAAGGAGTTTGACTGTCGAATTGTATTATTTATGTGGATGTCCCATTTCAAATTAGAAGAAGTTTTAGGCCCGAGGAATTTAAGTGGTTAGACAGAGGCTTCATGAGGACTAGGATCACGAAAAAGCGGAAGGGATTTCAGGAAACTTACTGAGACTATTGCGGATTTAGAAGGGTTAACAGTCATGTCAAGGGAAGAGGCCTCACAGGCAATATCTTGGAGTATGCCCATTGGGTTGCTAAACATGTTTTTATGACATATCTCTAAAACTGTCAAGTCATCGACAAATTTCTACCTATTGTCATAAAGTGTTGATAGGGTGTTAATCATAAGAGAAAAAAGGAAAGGGCCTAGAATAGTCCCCTGAGGAATGCCATCAAATATGGGGAGATGATCTGAGAAACAATTTAGATATTTAACTGCTTGAGATCTATAAGAGAGAAAAGAGGCAACGAGCTTAACAAGGAAAGTTTCAATGTGGAATTCATTTGTAAGTTTATCTATGAGTAAATTGTGGTTAATCAAATCGAAAGCTTTTTGAAGGTCAATAGAAATCAGATTAAGCCAAGTGTTTTTTATGTAATTTACCCATGGTATCAACAAGATGGATCAGGTAATGAAAGGTTGACGTGGATTTGAGATTACCAAACTGTCTAAGATCAATGAGGGGGAGGACTTTCATCTTAAGCCAGTCTGCGAGAAAACTTTCATACAATTTTGAAAAAATTGAGGTGAGGGCAATAGGACGAATGTCATCAAAGCCAGGCTTCCCATTTTTCTTTTTGATAGGGGTAATAAAGCCTTGTTTCCAATATTGAGGGAACTGTCCAGATTCGGTAATTTCATTAAACAGGGTGGATAGGGGTTTTGAGAGGTAATCACTGAAAGCTTTAATCAGAGGAACAGGAATATCTAAAGGGCAAATGCTTGATTGTTTTAGTTTTTCAATTTTTTTTTACAACATCAAGTAGAGAAACATGTGGGAGTGAAAAAGGATCAGGAACATCTGGAAATGCGTAAGATAGTAGTGGGAGACTCTGGACAATAGAAGCCAGAAACTTATTGAGGTCATTAGCTGTGGTACGGTTCATTTATATTAAAATTTAGTTGTTCTTGACTCTTGCTGGTAGGTTTTTTAATTTCAGAGTACCAGTTCTTTGGTTTATCATAGCACAATTTTTTAATTTTATTTTTATAGTAGGCTCGGGCAGCTTTTCTAATTTGACTTTTTAATTCCTTTCTTAATTCATTTGCTCCAGCTAAATTACCCCTGTTAAATAAGCTTATTTTCGTGCGGATTAACATTTTTATGTGATTATTTATGTAAGGTTTATCACTTGGGCATTTTCTGATTTTTTTTTAATTTCTGGGAAACATAATGAGCAGGAATCAGTTAGTTTTTTGTACAAATCTACATTTTATCATCAAGGTTATTAGAATTATAAAAGTCTGACCAACTTTCACTGGTCAGCCATGATCCAAAAGAAAAAAGGCCTGTGTCACTGAGGGGACAGCAAACCCCAATGGAGGTAGTAAAGGAATGTTCAATGGCTGAAGAGGGAGAAAAAAGAAGACAATAGTTGGTAACTGCCTCATAATGGTGGTAGTGCTTGCGGGGAGTTGTAATACTTACTCATGTTTGAACAAATAACATCCAAAGAGGTGTTACCTTTTGTTGTAGATATTTTAACCAGTTGTTTAATATTAAGAGAGTTACAGATAGAGTCTATTCTCAGGTCATTCGCATCGCCAAGTAAGCAAATACCGGCGTTCGGATACTTTGTTAACACAAAGTCAGCACTTATAAGAAATTGTTGTATACATTTACGTTTCTGGTCAATACTTTGGTTAGGGGAATGATAAAAGACGGCGGTTACAATTAAATTGAAAGGGCGGGGAAGTAATTTCGGTCTAAGGCTCAGACATAGGATTTCATCATAATCTGATAAGTTGGGGGTGGGGATGAGTTTAGGTTGGAGGTTATCTTGGACAAAAAATAATATACCACCTCCTTTTTTGCCGAGAGGGTGATCGGGAGGGCGAAGTTATATAAACTGAGTATAATTGCTGATTTTTAGGTAATCTGGGTTCTGGGACTGAACCTCTGTCACAGCAATAATATTACTTTTATGAATTTCAAAGATACCCTCGAGTTCGGTAACTTTATCAAAATTCAGGCTCTCAGCATTGGTAAGTAGGAAAGTTGGAAATTTAAACCGATTTGGGTATTGGGATTTTTTTTTCAACTCGGGATGGAGTTATTTAGGGTTGAAGTTTATGAGAAGGATGCTGTAGATAAGGGGATGGCTTTGAGGTACAATTAAAAGGCGGGACTGGATCGGGCGTGAAAGAGAAGGAGGACAGCGAACTAATTATGGGGATATTATTAAGTTGAGATGGAACTAAAGTCTTAGTCATGGAACGGGATTCACGACAGTCTTATAATAACAATAATAATAAGCTTTACATTATGACAATAATAATATAATAATAAATTATGTATTATAAAAAAACACCATAATAGTGATAATCTTATAATAATAAACTCAGAAAAGTAGCTAGAAACTCTGTTTTGATTCAATTCGGCAAAACAGAAAATTCTGTTCTTATTCAGCTTAACAATTTATATTATTTATTAGTTTTTCGAATAGCTTGTGAACTAACATAATATGACAAAAGAAAACAAAGAACAGTTTTTATAACAGTTTAAAAGTAAAATAAAGGGAAAAAAATGTAAACCTCTTTGGATTGTGTTTGACAAGTAAAACACAATTAAAGCGACAGTGGAATAAACACCTAACGCAAATCAGACGTCAATAGAAAAACACGGCAAGGCAAAAGCCAAAACGAGAAGCTGCCTGATATGGGTTGTCCCATTGATTAAGTTTTATCTAAAACGACAAATAAGGTTTGGTAATATTCAAACTTATGACGAACAGAAATCATTACGAATGAGTAAATGGAAACTAAAATGATTAATTTCTTTAAATTTGTTGATAACAGACATAGATATTGATGAATAGATAATTCCTAAAATGAACAGAAATTGCCATAAGGAAGAATATAGAACTTAATCGCTCTAATATTGGTAGATAAAAATTGCTGAGACTTCTAAGAATTCATGACGTTTTCTATCTTTAAACTAGCAATAATTGTGTATATGTGTATGGAATATATATATATATTTTTTTTTCTCAAAAACAGCTCGATATTTTTTTTGGAAAATCGGCACATTAACATTTTGTTGTCGGAAACAAGGATCTAGATTGGTCAAGGTATAAAACACATTTTTCAAAATGCAAGTTGTGTTTGGTTTGGGTTTTTATTTATTCATTCTCGTTAATTCCTATTCGTTTTGTTTGAATTATTATGTGACTGTATTTCTGATCCTTTTAGGTTTCATTTAGGTGTCTTCTTCAAATATAAAAGAAGTACTGTACGGAAAGCGATTGCTTACGCTGTTCGTTGTTCGACCGAACGTTTGCTCGTTTGAACGAATGTTTGTACGAATGTGTATGTTTTGGAAAAGTTAAGTGATTAATTTAACTCATCTTTTCCTATGACATCGGAAAATAGGGTTTTAATTCTTGACTAACACTGATGTTCACACAGGAACAATATTTGATTTTCGCGGCAACTTAGTTGCCGACTTAAAAATGATTTAGTTGTCTTTTCGAACAATTTTTTTAATTAAAAAAAATTCAATTTTTATCAGGCACCTGTGCAATTTTCCAGTAATTTCTTCTAAACAACGGCAACAAACATGAAAACCGATGGTTAGATTTGTTGCTCATTGGTTCGATTCCCTAATGCTCCTCGCTGCAGCAGTTTGTTCCTAGGTGAACTTAGAGTGAGATCAAACGCCCAACAAATCAAATGTTTTATCAAATGCTTTTTAGTTTTCTTGATTTTTATTTGCCGACTAACTGCACCTAGATCTTAGTTTGGACCGAATGGTTATGGATTGTTTCTAAGTATGTAAATCTGCAAGTCTTTTCAACATGACTTTAAATGATAACATCGTATCAGTTGAATCAATCAATAAAACCGTTTAAACGCTTAAAACCGTTAATTGATAGAACCGTAGAAAACGATAAAACCATGGGTAAAAACATCACTGTTAAGCCAACACGACAAAAAACAACGGTAAATATTCCCAAGGAAGATATAATGGCGCTTTTGACATTAATTTATCAACTATTTGGTAGGAAAATATTATTTTTGTTGATTTGCCTACGTGTTTGAATATGAGTCGTTTTCTTTAGTATATTTCCGTGTAGAATTTAAGTATACTGATCTCTTCTTTCATTGGTTTATCTTTAGCTTAAAATCTATTTTAAAAAAGGTTAATAAAAGTTTAAAAGAAACCTTTACCTCCAGTTTTAAACAACCACGTTCCGAATATATTCATATATCTTAATGTAAATAGTAATTTTCTTACTTTTCTTTTTATTCATTTATCTCTTTTCTGATTATATGCGGAATTTAGACAGAACCCCATGGGAGGCGTTTGGAGCATGGAAATTTTCAATCCTAACAAATCACTCTTTGAAGGTTTCAACCTTCCTTTCAAAAGTTTCTAAAATACTACTGCCCTCTAAATTTTTTTAATGTAGCTATATTCAACACGAAAAAAGTAAAAAATAAAAAAATTATCTTTGACTTTAGAATCCTAGTCTGGAAGCTGTTCCAGTTCCTTGTCCCATATCTGAAAAATCATGAATGTGAAAGCTTCTTTTTGCTTTTTTCTTTACATTAGTGTTAAATGTTTCTTTCTTTTTCTATTGCTTACAATTAGTGGTTTTTGTTGTTATGTTGTTTTGCTCTTTTTGTCAAACATTAACAATTACTTTCTAAAAAAAATTATATATCGTTTGATTGATATTGTCCTCCCCTCACGTGGATCCCTCAAACTTTCTAAACTTTTTCACAGGAATACCCAAATTTTGAATTCTAGGTTTTGAATATTTTAATTTTTTGCAGTCGCATAAGATGAGGAGAACTAAGATTAGTTAAGGCTTATGATCCCTGAGAAACATAAAATTTTGTTAAACATACAAAAAAATTATAGCATTGGATTTATTAGTTTTAGTCCTATCCATCACCGAGCCAGAATTATAATGTTACACTAGAATTATGATTTCTTTCAGCAGAATAATCTAAACTTACTAAAAAAATAGTAAAACATTCCTATTTTTGCATGTTTTTTCTTACCTTTTCATTAGATTTTTTAGTTTAAAAAAATACAGAGCAATGGACAAAGCTCTATCTCATCTATCGGTTAATAGTAACAATTTTGCCATACGTCAAAACATAACAAGCCTAGTAATGCAGAAAAAAAACCTTGCAAAAATTTGTAAAGGAAATATAAAAGTTGAAATAATAAAAATTGGTTATTTTACAAAAACTTAATCCAGGCATAAGGCAAGAAGCTTATGAAACTTGCTGGACATGTGTAAATATTTAACCATATTCGTTTGCACAAAATTGTGCCAAAAGAGAAATGTAATGTTATAATTAGGAGTATTTATTCTCATGAGCTTAAAAACGCGAAGGAGAAATACAATAACGCGAAGGATCAAATGCGAAGGAGAAATACATCTTTTCTGTTTCGACCACAAACATTTTTGCAGATCCTCTTAGAGTTTGGAAATTTCGTGTATAGCTTTGTGTTCTGATAACAAAGTAGCCTATTTTTGAGCCTCAGAATCAAGATTGAAACTGTGGTCTCATTTTAACTAACATGAGTGCTATTTTAAAAGGTTTTTTTTTACATTAAAAAGTTTAATAGGTGCTGATGTGAAAACTGTTTTTTTGTTGTTTATAATTAGACAGGTACCATCAAACTCTTACTCTTTGTACTAGAATAAGGCATATTTTCAGCAATTTCGTATGTTTTTTTCCCTTAAATGAGTTTGTAAAAAATTTTTCTTAAATAAATTTAAAAAAAGACACAAGTTAAATCAAGCTAATTATTTGAGCCCACAAAGCAAACATCGACATTAAAACTTAAAAGGAAAAGAAATCGACTAGTCATAGTAGCTCTGATTTTCTTATAATCACCATCTTCGGAGAGAGTCCTTTTCCCAAATAACTTTTTGTTTTTCTCGAAATTATTCGTAAATAAAGTTAAAAAAAGACACAAGTTAAATCAAGCGAATAATTTGAGCCCACAAAGCAAACATCGACATTAAAACTTGATAGGAGAAGAAATCGACTAGTCATAGTAGCTCTGATTTTATTATAATCACTGTCTTAGGAGAGAATACTTATCACAAATAACTTTTTTTTTTTCTCTAAATTATTAGTAAATAAATTAAAAAAATACACAAGTTAAATCAAGCTAACAATTTTAGCCAAAAAAGCAAACATCGACATTAAAACTTTATAGGAGAAGAAATCGACTACTCCTAGTAGCTCTGATTTTCTTATAATCTCTGTTTTTGGAGAGGGTCCATACCCCAAATAACTTTTTGTTTTTCTCGAAATTATTCGTAAAAAACGTTAAAAAAAGACACAAGTTAAATCAAGCAAATAATTTGAGCCCACAAGCAAACAGCTACATTAAATCTTGATAGGTGATGAGATTGACTAGTCGTATTATCTCTGATTTCCTATTACTCGCTTTTTTTGTAGTGAATAATTATAAAAATTTAATTTTTGTGTGTCGCGTTACTTTTCGATATATCAGTTAAAAAAAGACACAAGTAAAAACCCGAGAGCAACAAGTGAAAACAAGCGATGAAAGACCTTGTGAAAAGAAAGTAGAAGAGATCGACAAGCCACATTAGCTCTTATTTACTATTAATCACTGTCTTTGGAGAGAGTACTTATCCCAAATAACTTTTTGTTTTTCTAGAAATTATTCGTATATATTTTTAAAAAAAGACACAATTAAAATCACACTAATAATTTGAGCCAACAAAGCAAACATCTAAATTAAAACTTGATAGAAGAAGAAATCGACTAGTCATAGTAGCTCTGATTTTCTTATAATCGCTGTTTTTGGAGAGAGTCCATACCCCAAATAAATTTTTGTTTTTCTCTAAATCATTCGTAAATAAAGTTAAAAAAAATACACACGTGAACTCAAGCGAATATTTTTAGCCAACAAGCATGCATAGAAATGGAAACTTTAAAGGAGATGAGATCAAATAGTCATAGTACCTCTTATTTTCTAGCATTCGCTTTCTTTGGAGAGGACTCATATCCCGAATGGATTTTTGTTTTTCGCGAAACTATTCGTAAATAAATTAAAAAAAAAGAAACAAGTAAAATCACGCGAACAATTTGAGCCCACAACGCAAACATCGACATTAAAACTTGATAGGAGAAGAAATTGACTAGTCCTAGTATATATTATAATCTAATAAACACTGTTGTTGTATATGGTCCTTATAACAAATGGATTTTTTTTGTACTCATATTTATTCGTAAATAAAGTTAAAAAAAGACACAAGTTAAAACCAGTAAACGATTTGAAAACACAAGCGAACAGCGAAATAGAAAATCGAAGGGAAAAGTGATCGACTAGTCATCGTAGATCATATTAACAAATAATAGCAGTCTATTGATTGGGTCAAACTAACAGTTAAAAGTATTATTTAATATATATTATTAGTAACTAAATTTAAAAAAAGACACAAGTTAAAACACTATACCGTTTCGAAACCACAACGCACCGCGCGAAATAGAAACTTGATAGGTTATGAGATCGAAAATTCCTATAAGATATTATTTTATATTATTAACTGTTTATGTAGATAGTGCAAATAACACATGAATTTAGTTTTTAAGCTAATTCTATCTTCGATACAGTTAAAAAAAGACACAAGTTAACAGCCGCGAACGACTTTAGAAAACAAGCAATGAGCGACAAAGCAAACCTAAATGATTAGAAAATAAATATTCAGTGCAGATACTTTTATCAAATAATCACTTTTTTTGTTTTTGGCCCAATTAAATAATAAAATTTTTTGTCTCGCGAATCTATTAGACAGAACAGATAAAAAAAGACACAAGGAAATAAAAGCGAATGAATTGTGAAATCAAAGCATGGAGCGAACATGAAACTTGATAGGAAAAGAACTTGACTAGTAATAGTAGCTCTGATTTTCTTATAATCACTGTTTTTGGAGAGAGTCCTTACCCCAAATAACTTTTTGCTTTTCTCGAAATTATTCGTAAATAAAGTTAAAAAAATACACAAGTTAAATCAACCGAATAATTCGAGCCCAAAAAGCAAATATCGACATTAAAACTTGATAGGAGAAGAAATCGACTAGTCATAGTAGCTCTGATTTTCTTATAATCACTGTTTTCGGAGAGGGTCCTTATCCAAAATAACTTTTTTTTTTTCTCTAAATCATTCTAAAATAAATTAAAAAAAAAGACACAAGTTAAATCAAGCGAATAATTTGAGCCCACAAAGCAAACATCGACATTAAAACTTGATTGGAGAAGAAATCGACTAGTCATAGTAGATATGATTTTCTTATAATCACTGTATTCGGAGAGAGTCCTTATCCAAAATAAATTTTTGTTTTTATCTAAATTTTTCTTAATTAAAGTTAAAAAAAGACACAAGTTAAATCACGCGATCGTTTTTAAACAACAAGCGAACAGCGACAATATATATCTAATGGAGAAGAACACGACTTGCCACTGCAGATCTTATTTTGTTATAAGCGCTGTTTCTAGAGATGGCCCATTTACAGGCTGGCGATCTTTTTCCCGCGTATCCATTCATAAATACAGATAAAAAAAGACACAAGGAAAATCATGCAAACGATACTAGCCATCAAAGCACAGATCGACATTAAAAACTTGATAGGAGATGAAATTGAATAGTATTAGTAGCTCTTATTTTCTAATAATCACTGTTTTTTGAGAGAGTCTTTACCCCAAATAACTTTTTGTTTTTCTCGAAATTATTCGTAAATAAAGTTAAAAAAATTCTCAAGTTAAATCAAGCGAATAATTTGAGCCCACAAAGCAAACATCGACATTAAAACTTGATAGGAGAAAAAATCGACTAGTCATAGTAGCTCTGATTTTATTATATTCACTGTCTTCGTAGAGAGAACATATCAAAATTGGATTTTTTATTTTATCTAATTTATCCTAAATTAAAGTTAAAAAAAGACACAAGGATAAACAAGCGATTGATTTGAAAAAACAAGCGAACAGCGACATTGCAAATCGAAAGGTGAAGTAATCGTCGTGTCATTGCCGAACTTATTTTCTTATAATCGCTGCTTTTGTATAGGACCCATTTAAAAAATGGATTTCTGTTTTCCGCGTAACTATTCGTCAAATCATTTAAAAAAAGGCACAAGTAAAAAAAAGCAAACGATACTAAAACTCAAAGCAACACTCGAAAAAAAGACTCTAAAGTATTAGAGATCAAAGAGTAACAGTATCTATTATTTCATATTATTAGCTTTTTTCATAGACAGAATATATAACTAATGACTTTTTGATTCTATCAAAATCATTAGTAAGAAAAGTTAAAAAAAGACACAAGTTATTTAAAGCTAATATTATTAGCCCAAAAAGCAAACATCTACATTAAAACTTGATAGGATAAGAAATCGACTAGTCATAATATATCTGATTTTATAATATTCACTGTTTTCTGATAGAGTACTTAGAACTAATAACTATTTGTTTTTCTCGAAATTAAACGAAAATAAAGTTAAAAAAAAGACACAAGTAAAATAAATCAAGCAACTTGAGCACACAAAGCAAAGGTAGATATTAAAACTTGATAGGAGAAAAAAACGACTAGCAATATTTGCTCTGATATTCTTATAATCACTGTCTTCCGGGAGGGTCCTTATCCCAAATAACTTTTTTTTTTTCTCGAAATCATTATTAAATAAAGTAAAAAAAAAGACACATGTTAAATCACGCGAATAATTTGAGCCCAAAAAGCAAACATCGACGTTAAAACTTGATAGGAGAAGAAATCGACTAGTCATAGTAGCTCTGATTTTCTTATAATCACTGTATTCGGAGAGAGTCCTTAGCCCAAATAAATTTTTTTTTTTCTCGAAATTATTATAAAAAAAATATAAAAAAAAGACACAAGGTAAATACCCCGAGCATTTTGAACCAAAAGCCAAACCATCGACATTTAAACTAGATTGTAAAATACATTGACAAGTAATAGTAGATATGATTTCATTAAATTCTCTGTTTCTAGTGAGTGTGTATACAAAAAATAAGTTTTTGTTTCTCTCGAAATATATATTCTGTTTCAAATTATTATTTCTAGCACAATTGATAAACTATACTATGATTACCTTTTTAGCTTCAAAAGTCCATCAGAACGAAGTCGGTGAACATGTATTTGATGGAAGTGACATTGATGATGAAGAAGGTGATTTTTCTGACGAAGACAATTTGTGGCTGCCAAAGGGAGGTCTCGATCTAGAAGAGGAAAGCGAAGAGGATGAGGAAGAAACAGTGATGAGGAGAGAGCTGAAGAAACCAGGTGTCTTGTATCCTTCCTCCCAGAACGATAGTTACAGCATACTTTTCGAAGATGAAGATGTATCCAAGTTTGGTCCTCATACGCAGTTAAGGGAACAGCGGTCTCTGACGTGGCAGCATGGAGTGAGTGATTTTTCGGAATTCCGTGGCTCAAGTTTTGATAATCTAGTATTTGAAAAACATAATGATTGGGATCCTGTCGAATTTTTTACACAGTATTTTCCAGATTCTTTTTTTGATAAAATGGCATTCTGTATGAATCACGAAAGTCTCCGTGAAACTGGCAAGTCTCTGTGTGTTACTGGCTCTGAGTTAAAGGTGTTTACTGGAATAAATATTGTAATGGGATGTCTTAGGTATCCAAGGATTGGAATGTACTGGAGCTCAAGACTGCGAACACCTTTAGTTACTGAGAAAATGACAAGAAACCGTTTTTTTCAGCTTAGAAATCGTCTAAAATTTGTAATTGACTCTGATATAACAACGGAAATTAAAAAAAATGATAAACTGTGGAAGGTGCGTCCACTCCTTGACACTGTAAGGGAGGTATGCTTAGAGCTTCCACGACCTAAATATGCGTCTATTGATGAACAAATGATTCCTTTGTTTGGATGTAGCTCAGTACGGCAGCGCGATCCAAACAACCCCAAGCCATTGGCTTTGAAAAATATTGTTCTTGCTAGTTCTGACGGACTGGTTCTTGACTTCACTATCTATCAAGGTGCAACAACCTTTAATCCTGAAATGTTGAAATTAGGTTATAGTGCTGCTTCTGTCTTAATATTGTCTAAGTCCTTACTGCCAGGGACTTTCCTATTCTTTGACCGGCAGTTTACTTCTATCTCTTTGCTTAAGATACTTGCTTCAGATATGCAGATTAATGCTTCAGGCACCTTGCAAAGGGATAAAATTGAAAATGAAAGGCTTGAGCTAGTAACAGAATCAGATCTCAAACGGATGGGTAGAGGAACATCTGTCATACATGTGAGATCAGATAAGACAGTTGCAATCACTCAATGGTATGACAGTAAAGAAATACTCATGGCATCTAACTGTGTGGCAAAAGGACAGGAAAGTTATGTCCAGCGCTTGGACGAAGTTAAGAAGCGATACGTAAACGTTTCATGTCCTGAAGTTGTTAGATGCTATCACAAGTACATGGGAGGCGGTGAGCTAGTGAATAGGTTGATCTCATATTATAGATGTTTTTCAAGGACAAAAAACTGGAACAATCGAGTGTTCAGCTATTTTGTTGACCTTTCCCTTGCTAATGGATGGAAAGAGTTACAGTTACATGTGAAAAACAAGGCTAATAAAGAACAGCTAGTGCTTTTCCGTCTGTGCGTTGCAGAAAAACTGATTTTTTCTTCCGAACCAGAACTATTCGTTGATAAAGAGGGTGGTGTTGAGTCTTATGAGCCACCGCAAAAACGTAAGCCCATTCCGTCCGAGCACGTTCGATGTTGTCAAGCCTTCCATCTTCCTGAATATAATGCAGCTCTTAAGAATTCAATGAGGTGCCGTTCAGCTGGGTGTCCTGGCAAATCAAAAATATACTGTATATATTGTAAAATTTATCTATGCCTCAATTCCAATCGGAATTGCTTCCGTTTATTTCATGAACAGAAACGGGTGTGAAGAAATGTGATTCAAGTGCTTCAATATTTTAGCTTACTTTTTTTATATGAGTTGTAATTGCTTAATTAATTTCTTCTAAGAAATTATTTAAGAAAACAAAGTTTTTTTGATGGAAATAAAGAGCAAAGATGGAACTTAAAATGAGCAAAAATTATCGCTTCGCAGTTTGTGCAATGTTGGATCAAATTAACTGACTCGTAATATTTCCCGGAATTGTAGAATTCTGCAAAACTTATGTGTACTAAAAACACAAAATCGACGCAACAAAAGACGATTAGAAGCAGAAAATAAAAGACTAATTCATAAGGGTGTCGATATTCTTTCACCGGTCATAAAACCAATAAGCTTGTAGCATACATTTTTAATTCTCTCAAAATCTCAAGTAGGATTAGTTTTCAGTAAAGCGCTAGTTTTTTTCAGGATTCTACAAAATTAGGGAAATATTTCAAGTAAGTTTATTTGAAACAATGTTGCATATGATACGAAATAGTTATTTTTCTTCGTTTTAAGTTTCATCTTCACTCTTTTCGTCCATAAGAAAAACTTCTTTGTTTCAACTAATGTTTGTTCGGTTTTAGGTTCTTAAAATATACACTATAAATCTAACATAAATGTTTTTTTTTGAGACGATGAAACTAAAGAAGTCACATAAGTTCTGTTATAATAGGGCATTATACATATATGGGTTTTACATCACATTCCTCTTACACTTGCCAAAAGAAAATCTGGAATTTTGTCAAATAGAAAGTCCAAGGGGTATATTGTCATCGGTATCTTTAAGAAGTTGAAGATAAAAACAACCGTTACTTATGAAACACGAATTTTAGACGCACAGTTAATATAATTTACAGAAATCCATTTTAGGAGTAATATAATTTACTCCAAAAAAATTTAGAGCTTCTCATAAGAAAGTACACCTTCGTTATTTTTAATTTTTTGACTTCAAAATTTTATCAGAACTAAAATAATTTTATTTTTTATAAGAAAACAAAAAAGAGAATTGAGGAAAAGAGTCAAGATTTAATAATTACAAGCTAAAGCTTAAGGCCTAAATTCACGAGTGGGAAAGTGAAGTTTAAAAGCGATTTGCGATATCGAATCAATTCAAATTATTACTCTTATTGAGTATGTCGGCGCGTTAAGCCAGAGATAAAAAAAAAGAAAAGAGAATTGCGAGTGCTCAAGATAAAGACATTTTCGATGGAATTCAGGCTCTTTTTTGAAAGTGCTGTAATTTTCTTTTCGTAGTAAATTTTTTCTAATTTCTAGGACCATTTGTTCAGTGCGATTGCCCCTGGGGAAAAAATAATAAAATAACAATAAACACGAATCCGTGATCTTTGTTCTGACAAAAAATACAAAATTCCACAGTTTTGCAGATAGGATTTTGAAACCTTAACAGAAGGGTCCTCTGATATGCTGATTCTGATGGTGTGATTTTGTTTAGGATTGCTTTACTTTGTGGGGGTTTTCTCCCCATTTTTCAAACTTCAGACAAATTTTCTCAGGATCGTTACTTATTATTAATATCATTAAAATTTATTATTTATATATTTGGAATCAGCATAAAAAGTCAATTCTTTTGAGGTATCTATTGTTATCACAACACTATTTCTTAGAGTTCAGGTTACTATTTGGCCGAGTTACGCGTTGGTTACAGTTCGATGCCACGAACTGTTTTACACAAGATAAACAAATCAAAGTGATTAGTGCTATGTACAAGAATAACATTGCTGCGGTTAATGTAGGAAATGAGGTTAGTAGTTGAGTACGGAATCCAATGGGAACAAGAATGAAATGAAAACGGAATCGATTGGGGAAGTAAAACTCCTGGTCTTAGATTGTGCTGAGGATTTAAGCATTCTAGTTGAAAATTTTAGCAATATGAAAGATATTTTAGAGATTTTCCCAGTTCAGGATGCAAGAATAAGTTTGAAAATTAATGTTAAGAAGACTAATTAGCTAAGACTAGGAATAAGTGAAAATGAAAAGATGATGTTGGGTAACGAGAAGATAGATTTAGTGGACAGCTTCACTTACCTACGTAGTATTATTAGCAAAGACGGTGGGTACAGTGAAGATGTTAAAAGTAGAATAGCCAAGGCCCAGGGATTTTTTTCACAGTTGAAAAAAGCATGGAAGAATAGACAGGTAAGTATGCGAACCATGATTAAAATATTGGAATCGAGAGTGATGACAGTGGTCATCACAGTGATGACAGTGTTCTGAAGCGCAGGCGCTCCGAAAGATGGAGGAGATTTTTCTAAATGTTTTCAAGAGTACTTGCTTACGGATTGTTTTGGGTACCCAATTGATTAACAGTATCGGAAAAAGTAAGCTGTACGAAAAATGCCGTTCAATTCGTCTTTCTAGGGCTATAAGGAGAGATAGGTTGTGATGGCTAGAGCCCTTTCTGCGGATGAAGGATACAGATTGCGAAAGATTGTCCTTGTCGGCCAACCGTCTTGGAACAAACGATAAGCATGTCGCTCCGAATAGAGTGGGAGGATGTCGTAAGAAAAGATTTGAGGGAAATGTGAATTTCCTTGGAGGGTGTAAAGAGAAAGACTGAATAGATTGGGATGGAAGAGGAGCGTGTGTTGCTGAGATGGTCTCGTTTGGTTTGGTGTTGCAGTGGGATTTCAGTAGAACTAATACTACTTTTTATTCTTTCCTTGCCTTTCCACTCCGGAAATTGTACCCAAAGTTCTCTTTTTGGGTGCCATATAAAGCCTGCTGATGGCATTATCAAATCTAATTTATCAAAAGATATAAAAATTTGAGTTGGTTTGGCAACCATGGGTGAAATAACTAAGGAAAATATATTTTGTCATTTCACTAGTTTTGAATAAGATTTTGATATTTTTTTGGGATAATTTTGAAACGAGATTTATAATTGTGATTTTCCAAGTAAGTGAATATTTTTTTCAAGTTAAGAAGAGCCATATTTTAGGGATCAGGTATGTCTATTGGATGCGCACACGCTGATTGCGTGATTTTTGGCCGCGCAGCGTTGCCATTCTTGTTTGTGAGTTTGGTTTTCGGGCGCGAAAAAAGGTTAAAATCGGCGTGTGTATATGTTTATGTTTCTTCTGAATTAGTGAAGTCCTGTGGACTGCGTGGGTCGCTTGGGACCAAGCAGAAGAGGGGAGAGAACCTGCCGAAAGCGCCGTATTGGTACCTGCCGGTTAATTAGCCTTAAATTGCAGGGAACAGGTGAGCAGGTCTCGACGCTTCCCTTGCTCCCGGTGATCTCTTGCTCCTGAGGTTTCCCTGATGTTTCCTTGATGTCGATCGCGATGAGAGCGCTTTGAAAAAGCTGCCTCCGACTTCTTAGTTTAGCTAGTCCAGTGCTCGTTTTATCCGGATTCCTGCTGTGATAGTGAAAGTAACCGAAGACTTGCTGTTCCTGACTTTGCTTAGTGCAATCATCATGCAAATTAAATACGAAAAACCGGCCCTAATGAAGATTCAATCACCAGATTTATCAGTGGCAACATCTACCTTTTGTAACTTGCGGCTATTTGGACTCTTAAAGCAACCACCAGTGCGCACTGAGATAGCTCGCTACTTAGGGCCACCAGAGTGCTCTCGCTTATCGGACTTCTTGAATAAGCGAACCCACCGTGGCAAACGAGGAGGAAAAAGGAAACGCCAAATGAGAATCCCAGTGCATATCTCCCGCAGGAGAAAGACAAAGGACCGGCTGACGAGGACGAGTAACCTAGTCGTAATCCGTTGCGCTCCTCCTCACGATACTCCACCCCTACTTGTTCCCTGGTTTATAGAGAATGTTAACTGCAGTGCTTCGGAACCTACTCCTCCAAATTTGCGTCCGGAGCGATTCTCAGCAAAATACAAACTTCCGAATATACTAATGTGTAACGCTCGATCTTTGAACAATAAAATGGACGAGCTGGAGGTATTAATTAAGCAGAATAACGTACCCATTGCAAAAATCAGCGAGTGTTGGGACATTACTGAGGAGACTGCACGGATTGAAGGTTACAGAAGCTACCTCAACACTCGACGTGACCGAGGCCTTGACCGTCGCGGAGGTGGCGTAGGACTTTATATACGTGACGACCTACCATCGAAACTGTTAAGTAGCCCCAATGATTCGAGCCATGAGATTGTGTGGGTGGAGTGCAGACTGGTGCATCTGTCACGAAGATTCTCCTGGTTAATAGTTGCGTCAGTGTACTATCCAGAAAGAGCTGGGAACAGAAAAGAACTTATTGAGCACATACAAGTGTTCGTCGACAAAATGTGCCACAAGTACACTTCCCCTGCGTTTGTGATTGCTGGCGATTTCAATCAGACCAATCGTCAGTGGGTCTCAAACGTTTTGGATATGAAACAATTAGTGAACATTCCGACTCACCAAAGTGGCAGTACTCTTGACATGATCTTTACGAACTTGGCAGATCTTTAAACGCTCCCCGATCTCTAGGTCCCCTTCAGAATTCTGACCATTTTATAATTTTCTGGGAAGCACAAGCAAGTATCCCACGACCGAAACGAACAAAAACCACAATTCGGCCCATCACGAGGTCTTCAATAGCTCAATTCGGTCGCTGGATTGGTACTTACAATTTTGAGGACATTTATGCAGAGGCCGACATTAATGTCAAAGTCAGCAAACTAAACAGGCTTCTGTTGGAAAAGTTCCACGATTTTTTTCCAACAAAAGTTATTACAGTTTGTGACACTGACAAACCATGGATCACCCGCGAACTCAAACAGATGATAAAAACTCGCTGTAGTCTCCACAAAGCTGGAGATCAAGCGGCTGCAGCCAGTTTGCGTAACATAATTGTGAAGTTCAACAGACTAGCTCAAAGACAGTATGTAAAAGAGAAAACAACGCCATTACTGCACACTGACCCTCACAAATGGCACTCCTTGGTCAAAACCCTTGCATGGAAATCAACGCCAAAGGACCGGAGACTACTCAAAGATGACGGCACACTGATATCAGCTACTGAAGTGAAAAAATTTTTCTCCGGCATATGCACCACATGCCCATCAATGGTAAATTCTGAAATTAAGAGTATCATTGCTGACACCGAGACTGATGAGATATGTGAAGTATCTGAATATGCCGTCTTTAAGGAACTTCAGAAACTAAAAGTAAACTGTGCGTCTTACCCTGGTGAACTCCCTGTCAAGTTGTTACGCGAGTTCTCCATCTTTCTCGCAAAGCCACTCAGCTCTATTATTAACCACTGTTTTCGCGAACAAGTGTTCCCCAGTGTTTGGAAGAGAGCTTATGTGCGCGTCATTCCAAAAGTGAAAAACCCGAAATCTTGCGACCAACTCCGCCCAATTTCGAACGATCCAAACCTCTCTAAGGTAGCGGAATCATTTATATATCGTGAACTTATGTCACAAGTCCAGGGCTCTCTTGATCCATACCAATACGGGTGCTTGAAAGGTAGTAGTACAACTGTTTATCTTGTGCGTCTGTATCACCTTATTGTGGCTTGAGTGGCTTGACCTTGAGTGGCTTGACCAAGGAGGCACAATTGTAGATCTCCTCCTAGCCGACTATAGAAAAGCCTTCGACTTGATACGCCATTATACTGCAGTGAACAATCTGAAGGTTATGGGAGCTTGCAGACATATTCTCTTATTAATAATAGATTTCTTACGCGACCGACTATAGAGTGTATATGGTCTCTACCCGGGTGATACTGATTCGGAATGGTCTGAGCTTACGTGTGGTGCCCCACAAGGCACTAAACTCGCTGCCTTGTTGTTCTTGGCTGTGATCAACTTCGTCCTTGCCGATTTTGACGAACGTTTCAAATTCGTAGATTACCTTTCCACCCTCTTAAAATACCTCATTGAGAAGTCTCAAACCGTTCCCCAGTTCAGTGAATCATTTATCGACAACTTTAGAGACCAGTGTTCTGAAAACAGCCTCCAAATCAACGAAACAAAAACCAAAACTCTTCGATTTAACCCTCTCAAAAGGGATTTTCAGTGCCCTCCTCCACCATACCAAAGCGTATCGTCGGCAGTTATTCTCGGTGTTACGTTCAACGTTGACTGTTCGTTTAGCCTCCACGTCCAAGGGGTAGTCAAAAGGCGAACTGTGCCATGCATACCCTTTTACTGATGCGAAGATTTGGTTTTTCAGTGCCTCAATTGAAAACAGCCTACCTGACATATATTCGCCCGATATTAGAATATGCGTGCCCTGTATGGGGTCCACAGGTTCAGAACACTGCCTATATGAGCGAAGTACTCGAATCAGTCCAGAAAAGAGCGGTGAAGGCCATACTGTCTGATCTGTACACCGATAAAGAATCAGCACTGTCTCAGCTAAATTTGCCGTCACTCCACGATCGCCGTTTTCAACTTATCTGTAAATTTGGCCAGTTTCTTCTGACAAGTGATAAACACAGAAATATATTACCCCCAATGCTGACAAAAAAAGTAACTACAAGATCAAAAGCAACAAAGCTAGCCCAGCCCAAGTGTCGCACTACTCGCTCCAGCAATTCGTTTGTGCCTTTTTATGTTTTTGTCTACAATAAGTGACATGTGTATTAATTTTTTTGTGTCTTTGTTCACTTTGTAAATAATAGCGCGATTTAGTCGGGATTTAAACCCTGACTACGAAAGCTTTTATGTTAATAAATGATTCTGATTCTGAAAATTAGGTTTTAAAAGACCGCTTAGACAACTCTTTACGATGTTTTAGTGCCCTACTAGCTACGAAGAAAAAAAAGAAGGAGAAAAAATAATTCCTGAATAATGTAAAAATAGAAATCTTTTCTCTGGACAGTTTTTTTGAAAATGCATTTTTAAAGTTGTGGTACTATGAACTGTTTCTTAGGTTACAGCTATCGCTGCAACCACGACAAGTCTATAGCCAAAAATGAGTAAGTGTGTACTGCAAGTTGTGTCAAATTGGTTGGACCTTCAAAAATGGGAGAAGAGGGGTTTTGAAAGAACTTCAAAATGTAAGTAGCGACACTGAGGTGTTTTGTAGCTATGACTGCCATTTGTTTTTACCACTTTGTCAATTGATCATGAATAAGGGTGGTTAGTATGTAAGAAGCATGGTGTTAATACATAAATGTAAATACTTAGAGAAAAGTAAAATACTGAATATTATGTTTATTTAAAATAATAAGTATAGAATAGTATTGATGAACAATCAATAGTTGCCAGGAAGTATTGAAAGTGCTCTAAATATTTTTCGATCCGCAAGTTAGAAAGTCTCGACATATTTCCAGAAAATTGCCAGTTTAATTGTTTCTGCTAGAAAATTATTGCCGAACGTTCACGAAAAAGGCTTAAAACGCTCTGTATGAAGCCAAAGGTGTTTTGTGTGCATTTTCAGATGTGCTGCTTTTGTTGATTCAACAAAAGATTCATGTTGAACTTTGTTGACATTTTCTATTAACTATTGAATGTTCGTTGTACTATTTAAATTTTGCATTTTCGACTTTTAAGCAAAATTGAAATGTATTTGTAATTTACTTCTGTAAAAGTCCTTGCACTTTTATTTATACCGACCCTTTTTAATATCTGTCGGTAGAAAACGATTACCAAGAATTGTGAAAACTACTTTGAAACAATAGTAAATACTTATTTATCTCAACAATAAAAGTGTATTAGTTCTCTTCAGTGCCATATGTTTTAAGTTCCCATATTTCAGTGCACTGCTCTTTTCTTCTGCTCCACTACTACTCTTTCTTAGTCAATTAAAAATCTGGAGGAATAAAATTCCTATTAGAGGTAAAATATATATATGGAATTTTAGTAGCATTTATGTTGGATTAAGTAGAGCTCTGAGGCAAGATAGCGGTTAAATGTGGCATTCGCCATTTGTTAATATTCATTTGAAAAGTTCTTTTGAAGAAATAGAATAAGTAATAAATTATTTTTCTTACACTAATTCTACTATTCAACTAATTCTATAAAAATAAAGCATTAGGTCCGTTTTCCGAATTTCAGTTTAAACGGCATAGTTGAGCTTCCCCTCGTACACTACATTTTGTGAAAAATATTCTGCTTAGTTAATCTCATATTGTTCAATATTTATCTTTCTTTTCACTAATGTATATATTCATTTTTATTTATCTGAAAACTCATCATACCAAACAAAATGTACAAAGTACAACGCTATTAGAGATGATTATATATGTTTACATAGACAGTAGTACAAAAACACCTATGTAACACAGCAAACACCAATACAATGAACCCTTATAGTAAGTTAAATTTTTTAAAAACAAGTTTTTTTAACTGAAAGTAAGGAGCAACATTAAAACTTAAAACGAACAGAAATTATTCCGTATATGAAAGGGGCTCCCTTCTCATCGCCTCGCTCTTTACGCTAAAGTTTGAGTCTTTGTCGCAACTCTAATTTTTAAAACGATCGAAAATCCCTTATCAGATTTGGGAACCTAAAAAGAAGGCAGAGCAATCAATAAATCTTCCTAATAGTTACATAAAAAAGAAATAAATGTACAAATTAACGAAATTAGATATTGTTAAGCATAATATTCAAACTTCTTTTTAATTTATTCATTTCTTATTTATTGCAGCAACTGTTTCCCGATGAAGACTCGCAAGGTGAAGTGTCTCTTTCAAGAAGAGCTGAACCAACTGATCCCAGATCACCCCTCCCTTTAAAGAGAAAAAAAAGCCAGATTCCACTGACCAACTATTAAGGTTAGCTACGGCATACTTCAAGCAACCTCAGACAGAAGAGAATATTCTAGCTCAAGGTTGGGCTATGAAAACGAAGAAGCTACGCCCAGACCAAAAACGATTCGCTGAAAAAATTATTAACGATATGCTTTTCGAAGCGGAATTATGCCACCTGACGAGAGAAGGAGTGCGGTTTGAAGCGTACCAATGTTGGTCACCCTTGTAAGCGTCATTGACATCTTCTCACTCAAATTAATCAGGCTATAATTGGCAATACTATCCTTACCCTCCTCCCAACGTCCTGATAACGTCCTCTTCTCTTCTAGCTGACCGTCTTTCCGTCTCAGCTTCACAACCCACACGACTTGAAAACGCAGAAAATACTGCTTAGTTCACTTCAAAATTTAAGTCTATGGTAGTCTAGTTCAAAAATGTTGAAAAAGTTTTCCAACAATGTTTTAGTTTTTGGCTCTATTTATTTGAATTTTTGTCATGTTTTCTAATTGCTATGTTTATTTGAATTTTAACTACTTTATATTAAATTCATCACCTCAATTTTTATTGTTTACTTTTTGTCATGTTTTTTTGTAAAAAGAAATATTAACTCATTTGTCCAAGAACTAAGTATACATTGGTCATTAATTTTGTGTTCTTGTCCCAATATTCGTAACACACTCAGGAATTTTGATCTACAAGATCTGAAAAAAACTGGTCTGTATTTGGAGACAATTAGCTCAGGCTCAGTGTAAAAACTACGTTGTATGTATATTTTAAGTAATTATTTAGTATATCGAGTTGGTACTCTGGGTGGTCTGCTTTTCATGATTCTTTGTCGTAGTTTACATATTTCTGTTAATAAAGTATTATATTTTCACCATATTTAGGTACAATTCGAGTTATGTTTAACCTAACTTTACTTCTTGGGTGTGTTCTGAAAAATGGACAAGTACGATTTTTTTATTCTTTTTATTTTAAAAATGTAAAATAAATAAAGAGAAAATTGATACATACCTGACTGTTATCTTTCAACGCCTCAATAATTACAAAGCATGTTTCCATTATGATGAGCTCCAGAGTCCGGTGAGCAAAGGTGCAGATAAAGTTTAGGTCTTATGAATCCATGTTGTAAGCTAGGTGGAATGTGACGGAAAGTCTGAGTCGCAGGAAGGACTTCTCGTGTATTTGTATCCTTCTTATATATATTATGCAGTAATAACTTGAGTAAAAAATCAAAAATATTTTGATCAATTCTGATAAATTTCCTGTGCCTATTTTGTTCTGTATCATGCCGAACGTTCAGTAAATAATCATGAGTGAAGCGATTTATCATCTTATACAACTACTTGGACCGACGACGTTTCCTATTTTCTTTTTCTTTTCGCTTGAGCGCAATCAAGTTGCATGTAAGAAAAGCCAAATCTAGTATTAAACTGCATTTCACACACGGTAGACACTTCACTAACTGACTCTGAACTGAAACTAAAAATCTGGCCGTGAGTTAAAATTAAATTTGAAATTAGCTTTGATCACGATTGACAGGTTAATTGAAGGTTGATCAAAGCACACGTCAATCGATTGATTCAGGCATGATTGACCGTCTAGGAACCTGTTTGACGATTGAGTCAAGTGTTGACGGTGATTGATAGAAATTTTGAATGACTCAAGTGGTTGATGAGAGTACTTTACCGTCTAGACTAGTTTTGTTCAAGTATTGCATTCAGTCACGCGCCAAAAACAATGCAAGACACATATGAATTAAACAAAAATGTGGAACCTTCTCTCTAATAATATTCCTACTCACAATCATCTTTGAGATAGCAGATAGCTTCGAGATCTGAGTCGAAGTAGCAGAAACTCGTATTAACAAGAAAGAATGTCATCTCGGTATTAACAGAATAATGTATTATTACAGTTATATAAAGGACCTCAGAGGGAACGGGGGGTTACAATGTCAAAAAAGTGAACTTGATACTTGCAATTCTAGAAAGTCTGGCTGAATTAATCTTCCCCCTTCCCCAATGCTTGGGTATTGCCTTAATTATGACTGAAAATTGGCTCATTTAAACAGTTTTAACTGTTTTGTCCATATTAGATATTCATGATCCCTTATAAAAAAAGCAAGTTTTATTTATAAACTGTTATTATGTTCAACAAATCTGAAGGATTTTTGGAAAGTTACCCAAAGAAAAATACATTTATCATCTTATTATTGCATATTTAAAAATAAATTACAAGGAAAATATCTTCTTTTAGTATATAGCTATGTTCTTATTATTAATTTTTCTTTCTGATTTCAGCTTGCTCCTTCTCTATATAATTTCAGTATGACTGTTGACTAAACAAGATTCATATTCATCTGATGCAAGTTGGTGACTATTGACAAGATAGTGCAAGGCAAACTCTGTTTGCTTTCTCAGTATTCTCTCATCATTGGAAATGATTATCGAATGAAAGATAATATTATCCTACGCTCCTGAGAGAGTAAGCGAAGTGGGTATTTTCTCATCGTATTAACTTAGTGATATTATAAAACGACCGCGATGTGAAAGAATGTTGATACTCATGTCATTGTAATTATATTGGGAACAGCAAAATTTTTCCACGGGAAAAATAAGATTACTCAGAAAATATGCAACTTTTTCGTTATTCAAAAGCGTAACATAACTGTAACTTAAATTCAAAAAAGTAACAAAAATGTAACGTTTTTAGGATCGCAACATAAAAAAAACGTTTTTGCTTAAAAGTGTACCAAAAATACTACGAACGTAACTTGGCGGCAACCCTGCCACTAATCTTTTCGAGATGAACATAGACAAAAACACATTTTGCAAGAACAACCATAGAAAATTCTTTGAATTTTAACTAGTGTTTTCATGCTGCGCAATTATTAGCCCTTTTGGTGAATTGTTTAGCAGACACTGAATAGGTTGCATCCGTGAATTACTGTCAGTTTTGAAATGGTCTAAACTATATCTTGGCAGGAAATGTTCTGTATGCCCGATCTCACCATTCCCCCTAAAAGCCTACCATTTATATTCTAGATTAGATAAGCTCTATCCCCATATTGGAGGATTTAGGCTTTTTTCAGTTGCTCCTATGTTGAATATTAAGTACCGTAAGATAAACAAAAATCAGCGATGCATTTTAAACAGATTTTTTCCTGAAAATGAACAATCACTTTTGTAGGCGTGATCAGATCATAGATTATTGATGCTTACATTGATATCTGGGACCAAATGATCTAAACACTGAGGACAAAGCACCTTAATAAGGCACTTGGAAGACAGATTTAGGTCACAAAAAACAGTACATTGTGCTTGGTACAATCTCTGCTTGGTTGAGAAGATTTTCTTCCTCATTTTTCAGTGACACTTTTAAGAAATGATGAAAGTCTTGTTTACACTCAAAATACTGCTACTACTAACAACTCACCGCAGCACGAAGCTGCCTCGGGCCAACACAGCTACACACGCTTCTTCTCCATCCCAATCTATTCAAAGCCCACCTGTTTACTTCATCCCAGGAAGTTCCCATTTCCATTAGAGCTTTCCTTACGACATCCTCCCACCCCAACCGAGGACGACCTGCTTTTCGCTTAACCTTAGACGATTGGCCGAGAAGGACAATATTTGGCAATCTTTCAGCCTTCATCCGCAGATTATGCCCTAGTGATTTCAATCTTTCTAACATTATATCCCGAGACAGCAGTAGTGGGGCTTTTTGGATCCAACAGCAAAGCCATAGTAACCAGTTCCGACCGAACACTAGCAACAAACAGTTATTATTTATTATTGATCTATTGCACACACCTGGTTGTTACGTAATACTTTAGAGGATATTATTATTTACTTATGCAAAGCCCTAGCAACCAGTTCCAGCCGCAGCGCCTTAGCAACCAACAAGTGTTCCTGACTATTGATCTAGTGCACACACGTGGTTGCTATTTAATAGTGTAGGGGATATTATTATTTACTTATGCAAATCCCTAGCAACCAGTTCCGACTAGGCCCTAGCACCCAGCAAGTTTTATTGAATATTGATCTGTTGCGCACATCTGGATGCTGCGTAATACTTTAGGGGGTTGTTTTTTCTTCGAGATTTATTGACTATTTATCTGTTGCGCACACCTGGTTGTTATGGAATACTTTGGAGAGCTGTTCTTTCTTTGAGATTTTTTTTTCAAGATTTTTACTTCTAAGGGGCTTCTCCAAGTAGCTGTGCCCTGGCAGACAGTTCCAGCCGCAGCGCTATAGTAACCAACAAGTGTTATAGATTATTGATCTATTGTACACAAGTGGTTGCTACGTGGTTGCATTTAATAATGCAAAGCCCTAGCAACCAGTTCCAGCTGCAGTGCCTTAGCAACCAACAAGTATTATTGATTATTGATGTATTGCACACACGTGGCTGCTATGTCATAGTTTAGGGGATATTATTATTTACTTATGCAAAGCTCTAGCAAACAGTTCCAACCGTCATGCTGTAGCAGCCAACAAGCGTTTTTGATTATTGATCAATTGTGCGTACGTCATTGTTACACAATAGTGTTAATTGTTTACCTACGCAAATATATTGAGGAGGTGATAATTTCGCGTGTCCTGGACACTTGTTCTGATAGAGCTTACGTGAGATTTGTGTTTGTCATCTTACCTCAACATTGGAAAAGAGTTCAGAGCGTCAACATTGTGAATAAGGGTTTTCATATTTGATTCTTAAACTATTTTTAGTATTGGCTATGAGTGCTTTTACTCTGTTAAAATATTGAAATTGGCAGAAACAGTGAAATGAAGCCAAGAGTACCCATGTAGTTATAATATGGTATACCTTATTATACTGCCAACAGTCTGTCTTTTCCTCTTTTATACACAGAATTTTACAGTTGTATTAGAGACAATCTTGAACGAGTGTACATGATTACTACAGATGTAAGTAGGCTACAAGATGCCTTAAATGCAACAGTGAAATATATTGAAGACTGATCACCTACACGTGGAAGAAGAAATCTAAAAGATAAAGACTTTTATTGTACATTCATTTTTTTTTATTAATAAACAAACTTGCAGACATTATTTAAACACTTTATTCTTAGGGCATTGAAATCAATATTATACGGGTAGGAAAGGGCGTTTACGACTGTGAAGTCAGTCAATCGAGGATTGTCTACATAAATGCTGAGAAACTAACTGTAAGCATAGCCGCCACATTGAAAAATAAAATATAGTTGCGAATGAAAAGCACAGCTTTTGGTTGATAAACAATGTACTCGCTTTCGATTTGGTCCGAGAACCTTTGCAATCCGATAAAAGAGGGTATAAGCCGTATAAATTAAAATTGACTATATTAACTTAAATAAGAATTCCCGTAACGCTTCTTTTTACAAAAACTAACCATACAAAGAGTTTAAACTAAAATTGATACTTTAAACTTAAACGAAAATCCTCAATAATGTTTCTTCTGACAAAAATAACCATGTAAACCGTATAAGCTAAAACTGACCATTAAAGTTAAACTAAAATTCCCAATAGTGTTTCTTCTGATGTCCCGTGTCAACCTGCGGTACATATTATCGTTCCTAAAGCAGTTTCATTCACCCATTGCACCCTATGGCACCCATCATCATCACTTAAGCGTTTTCAGAGGTTTGAATATCCTGACAGATATTTTTATTTGAACAGTGGGGGCTTACCATTTATGCCCAAAGCACTTTCAGCCATTTTTCAGGTATAAATCATGCTTTAAATCCATTGTCTTGTGTTTTTATAAGCCAATCATATTACCCCCTAGGTCTTTTCAGATATTTTAAATAAACTGATATCTTTTTCTGCTTCGTCCGCTTCTGGCCCCGGCCATAATGGTTCTAGTTCTGATTCTGCTGGCTCCGACTCCAGTTGCAGTCCTGATTCCAACCATTCTGGTTCTGTCAGTTCCGGCTCCGTCAGCTCAAATTCCATATCCACCACTTCTGCCCCACCGATTCCACGGTTCCAATTCCGCTCCAAATTCCTTTTTTTTTTTATGCGATCGGTCATCGCCACTAGTTGGCTTATTTTATGCTTTTGTTCAATTTTAATTGTGCACTGGAAGGATAGACACATCATATTTAAAAAAGTGAAGATGAATTATATCAATAAGGTTTGTGTACATGATAAAGTTATCGTAGCATTGAATGCTGATAAAGACAAACAATTTAACTATTAAGAAGCAGTAATGGGTATCTTATTTGAAATGTATGTGCGCGTTTTCAAAAAATTGAGGAGTTAAATTTCTTTGGAGTACCGAAAAAATTCAAACATCATAGTGGAGGATGCACCAGAATAACATTTCCACAGATGATAGTGCTCAAAGAGAATACGAACCTAAGACTTTTAGTTCATGACGAAGGCAAACTTCTTGTTTATGCTGCTAGTAACATGTTAACCGTTGATAGATCCTATCGCTATATTTCTAGTATTAGCATGCAAAAGAAGACAAGCATACTCCTGCATCAATATCATAAACCATATCTTGTCCAAGTGCCGGAACTGCAATATATGCAAACACTTACATCATTTTCAAAAAATTGAGGATAAATTACTTTGTGAAGGATTGGGCATATGATAATGTTATGGTAGTATTGAATACTGACAAAGAACAATATATGAACTATGAAACAAGCAATAATGAGAATCCTATTGGACATGCATGTGCGCGTTGTCATAAAAGTGAGGAGTTAAATTCCATTAAAGCACTGAAATGTTCAAACGTCATAGGGGTGGGTGCACTAGAGAAACATTTCCAGAGATGATGGTGCTCAAAGAGAATACAAACATAAAGCTGTTGGTTTACGATGAAGGCAAACTTCTTGCTTATGCTGCTAGTACGACGTTACCCGATGATAGATCCTATCGCCATCTTTCTGGTGCTATCATTCAGAAGAAGACAAGAGGAAAACAAGCATACCGTTGCATCAATATCATAAACCATTTCGTGTCCACGTGCCGGAAATGCAATCTTTGTACAAAATAATGTCGTAATAGACAGTGAAATCAAAATTAAAATCAAAATAGCATTGGCAGATATTATAACAAGGGAAATGAAAGACAATTCAACAAATATCAAAGTATCGGTGCAGGTTAATATTGTCATTGCTAGTTTGCCAACAAATACCGTCATTGAACAGAATTATAGCAATGATGAAAAAGTGCCGGGGAAATACTTACAGAAAGTCTGTGCACTTGATGGAATTATTGTAGCGTTGAATGCTGACAAAGACAAATATCTGAACTACGAAACAAGCACTAATGGTTACACCATTGGAAATGTACGTGAGCAATGTCATGACAGTGAGAGATTAAATTTCTTTGGACTACCAAAAAATTCAACATTACTAAGGGTGGATATACTAGGATAAAATTTACAGAGATGATAGTCATTCAAGATACTGCATGCCTAAAAGTAATAGTTGACAACGACGGTGAAATTCTTGCTCACAGCGTGGGTAACATGTTACGAGTTGATAAATCCTATCGCCATCTTTTGGGTATTAGCATTCAATGGAAGGCAACAAGAATTTGGTCGTACTGCTGCATCAATGTCCTAAATCATATCTTGTCCCCGTGCTTGAACTATTACATGTATAAAATTAATGAGGTAATAAACAGTGAAATTGCTGAGAAAATAAAATATGCATCGGTAGATAATATCACAAAACAAAATAAAGACAATTCAGTGAAAAGCAATACATTGGTGAATGTTAATAGTATCATTGATAGTTTACCATCAAATAACATTAATAAACAGAATAGTAGCAGTGATGAAATTCGTGACGAGCTTGTAGATGAAACCATGTTATAAGGCATGTATGACCCCGAAATAAAATAAATGCCTTGTCAAGAAAAAATATGATGATTTTTTTTGTATTGGATTCGAAACATTCTGTTTTCTTATGCTAATATTGATAACATGTAGTTTTGTACGTGCCATTATTTAAATAAGAATATTTCATTGAATTACTTTATCATGTTTCCAATATTTTAGGGTACTCTAGCAACTCCATAATTTAGAGTGTTCATTCAAAAGTCAGAGATGCAAGAACAAGAAGTTTCAGACGTAGGCACTACTTCAAGGCTCACAGGTAGTGGACTAGAGTCTTAAATAAGTGGGTGAATAAGGTTTTTACCAAAGTCTGAGAAAGATGAACCGGATTCTTTTTAGAGTTAGAGAGATATGAAGTGGGAATTTATCAAGATTCAGGGACAAGTGGGTAGGATTTTTTAAAAGTCAGAAATAATAATTTTTTTTAAAGAAGAGAAAAAAAGTTACACTTCTGTTCTGCATTTTCACATCTGTACTTCAAAAGCCAGCATCTGGTCTTGCTGCTATGCCTTTAGATCATTGCTTCCTGGGCTTTCTTGGAACCATTCTGAAAACTTTGTTCCATGAATTTCATGCTTTGTTGCTGAGTTCCTGGCCTGGTGCCTCCCAAAGTCGTCTGTATTACAGTACTGCTATAGACATTTCACAGAGAGTGAATGTCGCCATCTTGTCTTGTTGTAATGTTTTGAGATAGTTGTTTCAGGAAATTTTTTGGTATCATTTTGATGACAGCCTTATCGTATTGTCATTCCTGCTAAGTATTTATCAATGAAATAACAGAAAGAATCTGAGGAGAGACTTGACCATCTTGCTAACTTTAATATCGATAGTCCAACATTTATTCAATAGTCAACATGTCTTGCAAAACAACTTTTTTATGGATTCTAATATACCAAAAACATCAATTTCAATTCTGAATTTTTTCCAAAGAAGAGAAACAAATCACTCTTCTGTCCCAAAAATTGAGAAACAAGTCATGCTACTGTTCTGAATTTCCCCAAAGAAGGGGAAAAAATTAAAGTTCTATTCGGAAATTTTCCATAGAAGAGAAACAAGTTACACTTCAGTTCTGAGTTTTTTTTCAAAGAAGAGAAAAAAGCTACACTTATGTTCTGAATTTTCTCATCTGTACTACAAAAGTCACCATCTGGCTTTGTTGCTATACCTTGAGATCTTTGTTTCAGGGAATTTATTAGCACCATTCTGACAACCTCTTTGTTTCCAAGTTACTTGGCCTGGTGCTTCTTAGCGTCGGCTGTATTACACGACTGCTATAGACATTTCACAGAGAGTGAAAGTCAGCATCTGGTCTTTTTGTTATGTCTGGAAATAGTTGTTTCCGGAAGTTTTCTGGTATCATTCCGATTACAACCTCCTTGAATTGAAATGCCTGCTAAGAATTTTTGTTCAAATAACTCAATGAATCTGAGCAGAGCCCTCACCATCTGTATAACTTTATTATCATAAATTGAACAGTGATTGTATTGTCAACATATGTAGCAAAAGATCTTTTTATGAGGATTCTAATATACCAAAAATTACAACTTCTCTTCTGAATTTATCCAAAGAAAGGAAAAAGTCACACTTCTGTTCTGAATTTATCCAAAGAAGAGAAACGAGTCATGCTACAGTTCTGAATATGCCCAAAGAAGAGGAAAAAGTTATACTTCTGTTCTGAATTTCCTCCAAACAGAGAAAAAAAATTCAAGTTTAGTTCTGAATATTTCCACAGAAGAGAAAAAAGTTGCACTTCAGTTCGGAATTGTTTTCCAAAGAAGAGAAAAAGGTTGCACCTCTGTTCTGGATTTTTCCTTTGAAGAGAAAAAGTGACACTCCAGTTCTTAATTATCCCAAAGAAGAGGAAAAAGTTCAACGTCTGTTCTGAATTTTTTCTATAGAAGAGAAACAAGTTCAAATTCGGTTCTCGATTTTTCCAAAGAACAGAAAAAAGCTACACTTCTGTTCCGATTTCCCCCAAATTAGAGAAAAAAGTTAACTTAATGTAACCTAAGTGACAAATCATTTGTGGTGTCATCTATAACTTTAGTGGAAAAGATGGTAGCACTTTGGTAGGAAAATTAAAATGGTGCCATCTATGATTGTAAATCAATATATGACAGCAGTAGGGACGCGAGCGAAGTATTTGATGTCACGAACAAAAATCCTAAATTGTGTGTTAGCTTAAAATCAATTGTATTTTGAATAAATCCAGAACAGAAGTTGAACATTTCTTTTCTTTGGGAAAATTCAGCACAAAAATGGGGCTTTTTTCTTCATTGAAAAAATTCTCCACACGAGTTGAGCTTTTTGATATATTAGAATCCATATCAAAAGTTCTTTTGATAGACATGTTGACAATTCAATCACTGTTCAAATAATGATATTAAGGGTCTCCAGATGGTCAGTGCTCTGCTTGGATTCATTGTGTTATTTCATCGACAAAATGCTTAGCAAGCATGTCAATGCAATAGGGGTGTCATTGGAGGGATGTCAACAAATTTCGGAAACAATTATCTGAAGACATAACACAAAGACCAGATGGTGACTCTCACTCTCTGTGAAATGTTTCTAGGACTTGTGTATCACAGACGACACTGAGAGGCACCACATCAAGAAATTCTAGGAAACCACTCATGGAATTCACGGAAACAAGGAGTTGTCGGAATGGTGCAAATAAATTCTCCGGAAACAAAGATCTCAGTGGCATAGCAACAGTTTTTTATGACCACCTATTATAGAAAATTCATTATATGTCCATGAGATTTGGCTGCCATGGGATCCATTATGATATATCATTAAAAACTGTCTAGAAAGCATATTAATCACTGTTTTTTGTCGGAATGGTGTCAAGAAATTCCAGAAAACAAAGATCTTGAGGCATAGCAACAAGACCAGATGGTGGAATTTGCAGTACTGATGAGAAAATCCAGAACAGAAGTTTAAGTTTTTTCTTTTATATGGAAAACATCAGAACAGAATTTGAACTTTTTTGTCAGTGTTTTGGAGGTAATCAGAACAGAAGTGTAACTTTTGTGTCATCTTTGGAAGAATCCAGAAACGAATTTGAACTTTTTTCTCTTCTTCAGAAAAAATTCAGAACAGAAGTCGAACTGTTTTCTCTTCTTTGGGAAAATTTAGAACTGGGGTGTGACTTTTTCTCTTCCATCGAAAAATCCAGAACAGAAGTGTAATTTTTTACTCTTCTTTGGTAAAATTTAAAATCTAAGTTGTTGAGAACGGAAGTTGAATTTTCTTATCTTCTTTGGGGAAATTCAGAACTGTAGCCTGACTTGTTTCTCTTCTTGGGATAAATTCAGAACTCAAGTGTGACTTATTTCTCTTCTTTGGTAAAATTCAGGACAGAAATTGAACTTTCTGGTACATTAAAATCTTTTTCAAAAGTTCTTTTCCTAGACATAATGACAATTCAATCACTGTTCAATGACAATAAAGTTCTCCAGATGGTCAGGGCTCAGATTCATTGTGTTATTTCATTGACAAATCTTTAGCAGGCATGTCAATGCGTTAGGGTTGTCATTAGAATTATACCAGAAAACTTCCGGAAACAACTATCTCCAGAAATGACAAGCAGAACAGATGGTGACTTTCACTCTCTGTGAAATGTCTATAGCGGTCCTGTAATAAAGACGACACTGAGAGGCACCAGGGGGAGAAGAAACAAAGCATGAAATTCTCTGAAACAAAGAGTTCTTGGAATGGTGCCAAGAAACTCTCGGAAACAAAGATCTCAAGGCATAGCAACAAGACCAGATGGTGACTTTTGCAGTAAAGATGTGAGAATTCAGAACAGAAGTGTAACTTTTTTCTCTTCTTTTGAAAAATATTATATGTCTGACTTTTGAAAAATCCTCACCCACTTGGGTGAGAATGAATCTTGATAAATTGCCACTTCATATGTCTCCAACTCTAAAAAGAATCCGGTTCATCTTTCTTCGACTTTGGTAAAACCTTATACACCTATTTCAGGCTCTAGTACACTACCTGTGAGTCTGGTAATTGTGTCTGTGTTTGAAACTCCCGTTCTTGCATTTAAAACTTTTGAATAAATATTCTAAATGATGAAGTTGCTAGCTTACACTAAAATATTGGAAACATAACAAATTAATTCAATGAAACATTCTTATTCAAGTAATGGCAAGTAAAATACTACTTGTTATCATAAAAAATTTGAATATTTCGAATCCACTCCAAAAAATCATGTTTTACCTTTACATGGTATTTATTTCATTTCGGAGTCATAAATGACTTTTAACAATTACAAGCTCATCACACATTTCATCATTGCTTTTATTCTGTTCAATGATTGTAAACTATCAGTGACACTATTAACGTTCACCGATGCTTTGCTTTTCATTGAATTGTCTTCAATTGTCTTCTTGATATTATCTACCAATGCCCTTTTTATTTTGTCAGCGATTTCACTTTCTATTACTATGTTATTTTTACACACGGAACATTTCCGGTGCTAAGACAAGATTTTGTTTATGACATTGGTGCAGCAGTTTGTCTGTTTTCTTTTTACCTTCTGTTCAATGTTAATACCCAAATGATGGCGATAGGATTTGTCAACAGGTAATTTTTTACCCGCGCTGTGAGCAATAAGTTGGCCCTCGTTGTCGACTATTTCTTTTAGGCAGGCGTTATCTTTAAGCACTATCATCTCTGGAAATTCTATTCTAGTATATCCATCATTAGTAGTGTAGAATTTTTGCGGTAGTCCAAAGAAATTTAATCTCTTACTGCAATGACATTGGTCACATACATTTCGAACGGTGTCACAATTAGTGTTCGTTTCGTAGTTCAACATGTGTCTATCAGTATTCGTTGCTGCAATAACTATTATTTGCACATAATTTCCTGAAGTATTTCATCTTCACTTGTTCATCATTGCTATTATTCTGTTCAATAATGGCATCTGTTGGTAAACTACCAATGATACTATTAACGTCAATGGTTTTCTTTTCGTTGAGATTTTTTAATCTTCTTTGTTATATTATCAACCAATGCCCTTTTTATTTTAATTGTGATTTCACTATCTATTATGGCATTATTTTTACATTGATTGCAGTTCCGGCACTTGGACAAGATATGGTTTATGATATTGATGCTGGAGTATGCTTGTCTTCTTTTGAATTCCATTCGCAGAAAGATGGTGATAAGATCTATAAACGGGTGACATGTTACCAGCAGCATAAGCAAGAAGTTGGCCTTCGTCGTCAATTAGTAGTATTATGTTCGTATTCTCTTTGAGCACTATCATCTCTGGAAATTTTTGTCTTTGTGCCTCCACCACTATGACGTTTGAATTTTTTTGGGTACTCCAAAGGAATTTAACTCCTCACTTTTTTGAAACGCACACATACATTTCCAATAAGGTCTCCATTATTGCTTGTTTCATAGTTCAATTATTTGTCTTTGTCAGCATTCAATACTACGATAACTTTATGATGTACACACACCTAATTGAAATAATTCATATTCAGTTTTTTAAATATGATGCAAGCGTTTATCCTTCTAATGCACAATTAATATTGATCAAAAACATACAATAAACCAACTAATGTCGATGACCAGCCACAAAGTACTACGGGGGCAGCCGCATAAAAAAATCCTGGAACCGATGGAACTCGGAGTGGAATTGTTGGAATCGGAACCATGGAATCGGTGAGGCAAAAGTAATGGACCCGGAACTGGAGCTGATGAAGCTGGAACTGACAGAACCGGAAATATGATTGGCTTTTTAAAACACAAAGCGAGGGATTTATATCGCGAAAATGGCTGAAGGTGCTTTATGAATAAATGATAAGCCCCCGCTGTTCAAATAAAACCATCTGTAACGATATTCAAACGTCTGAAAACGCTTAAGTGATGATGATGGGTGCCACAGGATATCATGGATGGCTAAATCTGCTTTAGGAATTATAATATGTGCCACAGGCTGCCACGGTACATCAGAAGTAACAGTATTGGGAATTTTCGTTTGACTTTAACGGTCAATTTTAGTTTATGCGGTTTATTCTCTTTTTTTTTTGTCTGAAGAAACGTTATTGGGGATTTTTGTTTAAGTTTAAAGGGTCAATTTTAGTTTGTACGCTTTATACGGTTATTTTTTTTTGTCAGAAGAAGCTTTATGGGGATTTTTGTTTAAGTTAATATGGCCAATTTTAGTTTATACGGTTTATACCTGTTCTTATTGGATTACAAAGGTTTTGGACCAAATCGGAAGCGAGTACAAGATTTATTGACCAAAAGCTGTAGTTTTCATGGACTACTGTATTCTGTTTTTCAATGTCACGGCTATACTTACAGTGAATTTTTCAGCATTTATGCAGACAATCCTCGATTGAATGACTTCATAGTAGAAAATTCCCTTTCCTACCTGTATAATATTGATTTCAATGTCCTAAGAATAAAGCGTTTTAGTAATGTTTTTAAATTTGTTTATTAATAAAAAATCGCATCGGTTGAAATAACTATAATAAGTATTGTTGACACGCAAAATTATGTTATCCTCAATAAATTTGCATAGGTAAACAATCAAAATTATTATGTAACAATAACGTGTGCAAAATAGATCAATAATCAATAACACTTGTTGGTTGCTAGGGTGTGCCGGCTGGAATTGGTAGTTAGGGCGTTGCATAAGTAAGTAATAATGTCCCCTAAACTGTTACATAGCAATCACGTGTGTGAAATTGATCAATAATCAATAATAATTGTTGGCTGCTAAGGCGCTGCGGCTGGAGCTGGTTGCTAGGGCTTTGCATAAGTAACTAATAATATCCTCTAAACTATTACATAGAAACCAAGCGTGTGCATTAGATCGATAATCGATAACGCTTTTTGTTTGCTAAGACGCTGTGGCTGAGGGGAAAACATCTCGAAAAAAAGAAATCTCGAAGCAAAAACAGTCCCGAAATTACTACGTAACAACCAGGTGTGCGCAAAAGATCAGTAATTAATAACGCCTGCTGATTGCTAGGGTGCGGTCGGACTGGTTGCTTGGGATTTGCATAAGTAAACAATAATATCCCCTAAAACTATTTCATAGTAATCATGTGTGTGCAAAAGATGAATAATCAATAACACTTGTTTGTAGCTAAGTCGCTGCGGCTGGAACTGCTTGCTAGGCCTTTGCATTAATAAATAATAACATCCCTTAAAGTATTACGTAACAACAAGGTGTGCGGAATAGATCAATAATCAATAACACCTGCTGTTTACCAGCGCCCGGTCGGAACTGGTACGGCGCTGTGCTGCATCCAAAAATCCCCCACTACTGAAAGCAGTGACGGATCCAGGGGGCGCCCCCCTAACATAGTCTAAAGTAGTGTAATTTACTTAATTAACGCAACTTTGCGTTAATTAAACTTGCTCCTAAAGCAAGTTTTTCGGATCAACCTCTTTTGCCCCCCCCCTAAAATATCCCGGATCCGCCCTTGACTGAAAGCGGGATTGATTAAAACTATTCGTACAGTCCACTGCTTGAAACACAGTAAGTCAATAGGATACCAAAAACAATCTGTAGACAATTTTTCCGGAAAACATCTAACAAATCTTTTTCCGTTTTTCGGAGCACCCATGCTTCAGAACCATGCATCCACTCAAAGTAAACCTTGGATACCCGAGACTTATATGTAGATGGAAGACGATCTCATCCTTGATATTTACTGAGAATTAGTTGAAACCTTTTCAGGATCTGTATACGGAGTTCCACACCTCCTGAGATACAGGAATGAGTGTATTTAGCGGAAATTGGCGTTTACTCCCCCCCGCCCGGTGCAAAATCCGCCCACGGAATTTTTCTCTCCATGATCTCTTGTATATAATCGAGGGAGTCTGGACCGTATATAATTCAAGGGTTCGGACTCGCCTATAAATTCCAATAAATTCCTATATTTTTATGCACTCCTATAAAATGCTTATATTTTAGCTAAAATCCTATTATTCCTATATTTTTTTTTGCTGAAGAGCACCAAGAACATTGCTCATGATTTGCAATTTTTACTGCTCGTTAAGTAAGTCAAGTTGTGCTTTTCTTTGCTTTTGACTCTGCTTGTAGACTGTGCTGTCTTTCGGTGTAGATCGATAATTAATTACAACTGTTGAGCTGTTTGAACTTAACTAATGCTTTGTGTCGGGATTAGTAAGCTGCTTCTGCCTGGGCTATGCTGTTGTGTTGACTTAGTAGCCTATGTTTTGTTTTTTGTCATGTTGGGCCTGTCCGAAATGAGCGAAGACCAGTATATAGGCTAGCAGTCTCTGCTTAATGAGACTGGAGTTCTTTCTTGCGACTTATGCGTTTCCTGGATGAACGAACGCTATAAAAGGCTGATGCGAATACGTCCCAGTTTCGGACATATCCACATTTTTTCTTTTTTATGGCCTTTCAATCGCGGGATGCTATTTTGCAGGTGATGCTTGGTAATTAAGTATGGGGCCTACCAAGTTCAATAGTTTATGGCTTGCTAAGACGGATTGCAGCTGTAGAAAGATTGGCGAATGGTGTAAGACTGGGAACGACCAGTACTCGTTCTTTTGCAAACTCTGCTTGAAAAATCTTGGTTGCACAGCTGGGGTTGCTCAGCTAAACCAACATGTGCGATCTGCAGAACACAAAGCCGCAGTTACGGCTCAACTACATCCACTACAGCTTCACCTGACCGGGTAATGTCGAGTTGATGAAACAACCAAGGATAAATCATTGGTTGGTACAAACATATTTTGTGAGCGTGATGCCGCTTATGAATCTGAGTTAATATGGACACTTCAGACGGTACAGAGTTCCATGTCTGCTAATGCTAACTCTTCAGACCATATTGTCGCAACCTTCCATGCGATGTTCCACGGTAAGATCCCCGACGGAATGTCCCTATGAGCGAAGAAACTCACTTATCTGATCACCGATGCGCTGCATCCTTACTGTAAGCAAATGCTTGTGAAGGACATTCAGTCATATTTTGTACTAGGATATGACGAGATAGCCAGCAACGCAGGTATGAAAGAGTTACAGATACGTTTTCGATATTGGTCCTCGTACGGAAATGAATCTAGAGCAGACATTTATGCACATGTTTTATGGGCCACGCGACAAGTGATGACCTGTATAGGAAGATTATGTCAGCCATTGATCAGATTCAGCTGCCACTTGAAAAACTGATCACACTTGGAGGGGACCGACCAAACGTCATCAAAAGCGTTTGGAATAAGTTCAATGCTGAAAAAAAGAAAGTGACGGGAAAGGGAATGTTGAACATTGGTTCTTGCAACATCCATATAATTCATAACACTTTCTTGAAAGGTCTTCAGGTGTTCGGAGAAGAAAGTTCCAACTTTGTTATTCTTGTGCATTCATTTTTTGACAGCTGGCCTGCACGTTGTGAAGACTATCGAAAGTGCCAAAAGACTATGGGAGTGCCAGAGAATGCTTTCATGAAGCGTGTCCCAAGCCGCTGGCTGAGGATCGGACGTGCCCTCGCTAGAATCATGCAGCAGTGGCCAATCTTAGAGTACTTCCTGAACTTCGTGCCGAGAGAGAAAAAACTGAAGAATCTTCTGTTCACTCCCAAATTTCTGAAGATTTTGGCTTATATCAAAAGCGCGATGATGAAGGCTCAACTTGAGTCTTTGCAAGCCTCAGCAGAACTGTTCATGAGTTTCACCCAACTGTTCCAGAAAGAAGAGCCTCTTGTTTATGTTCTGCACTCAGAGATCAAAAGACTAGTTGTGACGCTTTGCGGACGGGTCTTTACTCCAGATTTGGTGACCAAGACTGAAAATTTCTCACCAGAAATGTTGAACCTTGCTGAAAAATTTGCAGAAAAGCCCATAGTCTCAGAAAATTTGGAACGAACTTTCGGGGAGAAAGCAACACTGAAAGACAAGGCCATTTTCTATGTCAATTTATGAAAATATTTTATTGTGGGTAATCGCCATATTTTGAACAAATATCCTCTGGAAAAGGATGGTTTTCTAGAGGCTTTGGGCTGTTTGAGTCCAATCAATATGAAAGATTCAAGAAGCATTCCAGACATAGCGGTTTTAGCACGCGAGATTGTGATTGGAATAAGCTCAGATGTTGCCCAGGCTGAGTGGCTGCTTTTGCAAACGGAAACTGGACCCCGTGAGGACACTACTCTGATCAATCATTTTTGGAGCCATTATTTTGGATTGATGAATGAGTATAGGGATAGCAAGCACCCGGAATTGACCAAGCTTATCAAAACGGTGCTGACGTCGCATGGCAGCACAGATGTTGAGCGTGGGCTTTCGCGTTCTGGTAGGATTCTCGGTGAAGACCAGGCCTTAATCTCTGAACGCCTTCTGGATACGAGACTCATAGTATATGGCACGTTAAGGCTTTATGGAGGAAAACCGTAATGGTTTGTTATTACAAAAGAGCTGTTGAATCTTGCACGTTCCGCACGGTTTCGGTATCAACAATATCTGGATGAAAAGAAAAAAGAAGAGCTATCCGAGAAGGAGAAAGCAGGTTTCGAAGAGGACAGCAAGCGGAAGTTGCAGGAGGTCCACGACAAAAAGAAAGAAATAGAAGACCTGGAAAGCAAAAGGAAAAAACTTAGAGCATCAGAGCAAGAAAAGAGAACAGTAGCAGATACTCTACTTCAAAAAGCGACCGACAGAATGAAGAAGGTTGCCGAGTCCAAGAGTTCCATAGACATTGCCCTAGCTGTTTCTTTGCTCAAAGGAGCTGTGAAGTCCAGAACAAGTGAAAGAGAACAGATGGTGGAATCTGCGAGAATGGAGCAGTCTCTTGCAAAGAGAAAAACTTACCTCATATCGAAATTGATGCCCAAGAAGCAGCAAGAGTGATTCCAAATATTTTACCTGTATCAGTCAATCGTTGGCACGGTATGTGTATCTGATACTATTTTTACTATTTATACAGTTTGTATTTGAAATAAAAAAAATAAAAAAAATAAATGCAAAACCGCGGGAAATGACGAATTTATGTGACCAGGCATCCCACGCCATCTACCACAGATCTGATCCCGAGGACTTCCGAATCCTATATTTGGCCTATATTTGGGCCCGGGAAATCCTATAAAAATAGGACAGAGCCTATAATTTGAAACGAACCGACCTGTCCAAACCCTGTAATTCCCTGGGGATTATGAATCAATATCTACCTCCACTTTTTTCTCGTCTCTCCCTTAGAACAAATTCTGTATTTTTCTGAAGACTCAATGAGAGTTGGGGTGTTTTGGCACTAAATCGTAACCTTTGAGGCATCTCCCTCCCTCCCGAAGTACAAAAAAATCGGAGAACCCCGTTGTGAGGTTTAAAGCTCTTATATGTAAATGTTTGAAATTGTGTATTTTTTTTTCCATAGAATGATTATGGATAAAAACAACAGCAAGTAAAACAACAGGGAATTCATCTAAGACAGTGAGATTTTTCGGACCTTAAAAATATTTAGGCTCTATTTCCAAGAGCCGTCAACAGCGAACAGCAATAAATATTGTGTTTATTAGGCTCGTAATCCACATCATATCTTGGTTAAGCCAGGGCATGATTTGAAAAACGATCAGAAATTAAACTGAAAAACAGAATTTTTCAACTGAAAGTAAGGATTCACATTGAAACTTAAAACAAACAAAATTATTCTGTGTACGAGGGGGCTACCCCCTTCTCAAAACTTTGTTCTTTATGCCGAAGTTGGGCTTTCTGTCAAAATTCTTTAAAAACAATTGCTGAAATACAAGTGCCGTTGAACTAGAATACAATATTTTTTTTAAGACGCTGTAGTCAGTAGCAACTCATTCGGTAGCAACTGGTTGAAAAGTAGGCTAAATCTTAAAAAATGGCTCTGGAACTTTCGATTTCCAATTGAATCAGCCTCCTCCAAAATTTATTCGATCACCCTTTCTATAAAAACCTTATTACCTAACAATGGGCAACTTGTATAGCTTGTAGCCCTTACTTTGGGGGATGGAAGGGGGTTTTCGAACCCAGAGAAATGGTTATTTGGCAGTTGCACTATTTTGAACAAAATGGCTATCTTAATTTTTTTTTTATCGGATACGTTTGAGGATAAAACAGTGTGGCGGGTGGCTTGTTACCCTCTAATCACTTTTAACTCTTAAGAAGGGCACTGGAACTTTTAATTTGCAATTAAATGAGCCCCCACTAAAGTTTATACGATACCCTTTCCATATGAAGTGGCTCTGGGTAAAAATAAATAAACAAATATTAATACAATAAACCCTTATGGCTCTTTACTATAGGCAATTCTATATGATTGCCTCTGACTTAAACAGGCGACTAGAACTCTCAATTTCTCTTCTAATGAACATCTGGAATTATCTAAAAAGATTATAGGGGGAGAATCTCCCTGGGGGTGTTTCGCAGGGGGGGGGGGTAAACGCCGGTTCCCGCTAAATAAGCTATTTCCAGTATCTCAGCGGGTGCGGAACTGTGTACACCGATCCTGAAAAGGGTTTCAACTAATCGTAGGCAGCGCCATAGCGCTGCTTAAGTAAAGAACGATGTGGGCACTATGTATTATTTATTTATTATTATTATCTTTTTTATTGGAAAAACGGAGCAATAAACGAAAAACAAATGAAGAAGAAGAAGAAATACACATAAACTTAGCAGTTATACAGACGGTTAAATTTACCACGTTGTCTGACGACACAGTACAACATGGCAATATTCTTAGTGACGAACGCTGGAGCTAAGATGTAAATCAGCTCTTAGAACAAATTACAAAGAGGAAAAAGAAAAACTCAATTAGGCACCGCACTGGAGGTATATGACATGTTTCTGTTTTTAACTCCCAAGTACTGAACAAACATAAGCTATATGAGCATCTTTGCATCAAGCCGCAATTAGTAAAACAAAAATTATCTCAAATAATAATCAGTGAATTAAAAATATACAGCAGATAATCATATCAACTAGTCTAAATATGCTATAACTATAATTAGTCTAATAAAGTATTAGTTCAGCTTTTGAGCAGTACACTTGCATTAGGATTATATCATATCTCAGTTCAAACCTGACAGTGAAACCAGTTATTTTGCTTGGATTGAATTTTCTTGAATTGAATACACGAACTTGGCATGACTTGGTATTAATTTATACGGACTAGCTTAAATTCCCCGGCTGTTCAGGAGCTAAAAATTATACTCGGCTCGGAGATTGGTGAAAAAGTAACGCGAATTTGGATTTAAGATGCCGAGGAAATGGAAGGTGGCAAAACAAGGTGAACAAAGTCAGCCTGCTAAAATTTATGTTTCAGACTCCTATTTTTTAGTTCTTCAATGGAGTCACAGAAAGCTGAAGAGATCAGTATAACATCACTAGCTGACAATATATCGACGATTTTAACAGTGGTACAGTCTAATTCAACATCGTTACATGACCTCAGATCTTCTGTAAAAACCATAGAATCTAGGCTCGGTGTGCTGGATGGGTCTTATAAAGAGCTTTGTATGCAAGGGATTATGGAGAGAGCAATTCCTTGGGGTATTTTTCGCGTGGGGGGGAGAGTAAACACCGGTTCCCGCTAAAGACGCTCCTGCCTGTACCTCAGCAGGTGTGGAAATATGTACATCGATCCTGAAAAGTTCTCAACTAATTCTCAGTCAAGATCAACGATGAGATCGTCTTCAAACTACATGTAAGTCTCCGGTATCCAAGGTCTACTTTGAGTGGATGCATGGTTCTGAAGCATGGGCGCTCCGAAAAACGGAGAAAGATTTGTTAGATGTTTTCTGGAGAAATTGTCTACGGATTGTTTTTGGCACCCTACTGACTTACTGGTCGTAAAAACCCCAGAAGGGGCTCATTTGATTGAAAATCAGATGTTCTAGTTCCCTTTTTATGAGCCAAGGGATCGGAGGGCAGCTTCTACCCCCCCCCCCCCACGTCGTATGTTTCACAAATGCATCCGATAGGAAATTCGGTAAAGTTCTACCAAATCATATTATTGAGTTAGGAATAAAGTGAGTGCACCATTCGATGCCTTTTTTTATGCTGATTACGAATATAATTATCATTTCTATCGGAAATGAATTTCAGCCCCCCTTCTTTATATGCCAATTCAGGGGATATATTTCTACATTAGGGCGGGGGCAAATTTAGTTTCTGATGTAAATGGGAGGTAAGTTTAAACTTTACCCTCACCCCCCCCCTAATGTAGAAACATATACCCTGAATTGGCATATATAGGGGGTGGGGGGAAATTCATTTCCGATATAAATGTTTATTATATTCGTAATCAGCATAAAAAGAGGCATTGAGTGGTATATTCACTTTATGCGTAAGTCAATAATATGATTTGGTAGAACTTTACCGGAAATTCAAGATGTCGTTTGTTGAAAAATAGTCCATAGATCATATAATTTTGGCATTTAAAGTTTTCATAAAATAGGTGGTCGCATAAAATTTGAATCGGATAGAGCTCATTTGATTAGAAGTCGAAAGTTTTAGTACCCTTTTTAAGAGTCATAAATAAATGGAGGGAAAACACCCCCCCCCCCCCCCCAGCCTATTATTCTCCAAAACATATCTGATCGAAATTATAAGAGATCTTTTTTGTTCAGCCTGTTGAAAGGTCCAGTATTTATGTCTTTGGGGATGTCAACCTCCCCTTAGTCCTCAGGACAAGGGTTATAAGAGAGGCAATTCGTTTATTCTTTACACACAGTATATATTATTGAGAAAGGTATGCATGCTTGAACTTCACTTTCCAAGAAGATGAAGGCATTCAGGTGAGCCTTTCAGAGAATGTTGAGGGGAATTTGAACAAAATCAATACACATTATGTGCCTAAGGATTGTCAAAAGGGTGTAAAACACGAATAACTGAGTAGGCTAAATTATTTTAGAAAATTCAGGAAATGATAAGGGATATGATCAAAAAAGCAATATTTGTATTCTACGAATATTACTACAGCTACCATCACTACTACTACAACTATAACTACTACAACTGCTACAACCACTACTGCTTCTACTCTACTACAACTACTACTACGGTTACTATCATTACTATTTGTATTGCTACTACTGCCACTAAAGCTTAGGCTACTACAAAACACACTATACCCACACAGGTTGTCAAGCAGAAATGCTTCAGGAAGGGTTGATAGTATTAAGCTGAAACTTTCAGCGTGTTTTGAAGGGGACGGTAAAGAAACCAAAGGTGCTATGCACATACTGCTTCTAATACTGCTATTGCTATTGCGACGGCACAAGCTAAGGGCATTAAGTTGAAGCTTTTAAAGAATGTTTAGGCGGATGTTGAAATAAATCATAACAAGCCATGAGCATGTGGATTTTCAAAAAGGTGACGAAGCAATATCTGAAGAACAACTTATTTTATTAAGTTAGACCCTTATGGGTAAGTTGGGGGGGGGGGGATTTTGAACTAACAAGAAGGCACTATGGCTATATTTTTAATGCTACCACTACAGTTACTATAACTATTGACGCTAAGGGTATTAATTTCAAACTTTTAAGGAAAGTTTTGAAGTTTCAATTAGACAAAAAAACTGCATGCAGGTTTTCAAAAAGGGCATATAAGCAGTATCATCGGCAGCACCACTCTATACTACTACTAACAACTCATCGCAGCACCAAGCCGCCTGAGGCCAACACAGCTACGCACGCTCCTCCCCCACCACAATCTATTCAAAGCCTCCCTTTTTACACCCACCAACGAGGTTCCCATTTCCTTTAAGTCTTTTTTTTTGACGTTCTCCCACCCCAGACGGGGACGACCTGCTTTCCGTTTAGCCCTAGATGGTTGGCCGAAAAGAACAATCTTCGGCAATCTGTCATCCTTCATCCGCACAACGTGCCCTAACCACCTCAACCTTTCTTTCATTATAGACGTAGAAAGCGGTATTGAACCAAATTTTTCGTATAGCCTATTGTTTGAAATACGGTCAGTCAGCCGGGTACCCAGAACAATCCGTCAGCAATGTCTCTGGATAACATCTAGCAAATCTTCATCCGCTTTTCGAAGCGCCCATGCTTCAGAGCCATATTTGACCAATGTCATCACTGCAGCTTCTAATATTCTAATCTTGGTTTGTAGACTTATCTTCCTGTTCTTCCAAACTCTTTGTAACTCTGAAAAAACACCTTGAGCCTTGGCCATTTTTAACATCTTCACTGCTCCCACCATCTTTACTAATAATACTACAAAGGTAAGTGAAGCTGCCCACCTGATCAATATTTTCATTACCTAACATCACCTTTTCATCTTCACTTATTCCTAGCCTTAATGACTTAGTCTTCCTAACATTAATTTTCAAACCAATACTAGCACCCTGAACTCGCAAAACCTCTAAAAGTGCATTCATTTTGCTCACACTTTCCTCTAGGATGCTTAAATCATCAGCATAATCTAAGTCCAGGAGACTTTTTCCTCCCCATGTGATTCCGTGGTCTCCTATTGCCTTTCTTGTGCTCCTTAAAACAAAGTCCATCAAAATAATCCATATAAAGGGGGATAGAATACAACCCTGCTTAACTCCTGATTTAATACAAAACCAGCTGCTAACCTCATTTCCTACCTTAACCGCAGCAGTGTTATTCTCGTACATAGCACTAATCCCTTTAATGTATTTGTCTGGTATACCTTACAAGGATAAAACCTTTACTAGTCTATAATAGCCATAAATATCATAGAAACTTTCAAAGGAGCTAATTTAGTTCAAAATTAAAAGTTCTGGTGCCCTTTTTAAGAGTAAAAAGAGATTGGAGGGCAAGCGGCTCTTCTTTCAAGCCCGTTCATTTTCCAAACACATTCAGTCCAAATTTTGAGACAGGTGTTTTGTTCAGCATAGTAGAACGGTCCATCAACTATGTCTTTAGGGATATTAGGCAACTCAACCCTCCACAGTTATGCAATCGGCCCATCAATTATGCTTTAAACTAAATGTTGCTTTAAAATAAATCAAAAGGAATTGTGTTTATGGTTGCCAATGCAACACCTGAGCAGTATATCGAGAATGACTGGGGGTATTAAGTTGAAACTTTTGGGGATACTACTGTTACTACTTCTGCTCTTACAATTTAGATAAATAAAAAGAATATAAGTGTATCCAGGTTGTCGAAGAGCATAGACAGAATCTTCTGGGAATGATATTAATTTATATTTTTCAGGTCAACTTCAGTAGCTATAAAATTAAATTAAAAAATAGGACTAGTGTTTTGTTCAGGATTAAAAATTGCTGAAAAAGTCTCTCCAGCATACACATAGCAACCATACTATGGATACTTATAGTAAAAAACTGAAAAGATATAAAATATTATTTTTGCTGTGACGCTAATGACGCTAAGGGTATTAAGGTGAAACTCTTAGGGAACGTTTAGGAGGAGTTTCAATTAAACGAAAAAATTGTATGCATGCAGGTTTTCAAAAGAGCATATAAGCAATATCATAGGTTACACCACCCTATAATTACTATAAATACCATTGAAACTTGTAATGGAGCTAATTCGATTCAAAATTAAAAAGGCCTAGTGCCCTTCAGAGCAAAAAGAGATTGGAGGACAATCAAGCCCATTTATTTTCCAAACGCATCCAGTCAAAATATTGGTTGCCACTAGTAGTATCTATATACGTAATCCAACAAGCGATTGTAGGACAAGCAGGCTATCTATCAAGCCCATTTATTTTCCAAACGCATCTAGCCAAAATATTGGTTGCCGCTAGTAGTATTTATATACGTAATCGGAAAAATGCATGAAAAAATACATGAAATTAAACAAGAACCGGGACAAG